>NC_139628.1:40401632-40636632 GCF_964638095.1 Poromitra crassiceps
TGGAGAGAAGAAAGAAAACAAAACGTACCACGAAAGACACACACACGGTATTATTTGCAAAGGTTGAGTGGGAACTTGGTTGGCAGTCATGCCTGATCATTTCATGTGTTGACGGCATTGCATGGCATGACACTCGCCCGACCTCATTCCAAAAGCTGAGGTTAGCCAATGAAAATGAAATCATGGCCTCCTTTTTTTTTAAATGACTCAACTCCATACAAATTGTGACGATGAAAACTATTTTGGCTAAGAAATGATCTGGAATTATGTTTAATATTGATAGAAATATTTGCAGTACTAATTGCACCTTTTCCATATTAAGTTGTTTGTATGTGATATACACTTTATACCGCAGCTCACATACTTATCTTTTAGCCTAAACTGAAAGATATTGAAATGATGTCATAGATGGAAAAATATTTTACATTTGGTTTACATTCTAGATCTGAGAGAATTGTTGTTAGTATATCACCTTACAAGATAAAAAGGACAAATTAAAAAATATATAATAATAAATAATAAGCAAGCCAAAAGTTTGACCTATAAGCAATAATACTTGAATAATTCTAAAAAGATATAACCTCTTAATGTTTATTCTCTGTAAGTTTTGAAATCTCCAATAATGGAGCAGATTATTTAGGAATCCTCAGAAATTATAGCAGTTGTGAGTGTGAACATGAACTTATCTTTGTTTTAGGTCATTAAAATGTCAAATTGAATAACCATAAGCTGTCTCTTTTGAACGGGCCTTTGAAGAGTTAAACCACATATTGTTCTTTGTGTAGACAGGCAGGCAGGCTATGGGAAACCACAGAAATCCACTCCCTATCTGTGCTCGCCGCTGGTGCTCCTCCGACAAGCCACATTTCTGCTCCACACTTTCATGCCAATAAAACGTAAAGCTTTGCACCGGCGTACTCATGTCAAATTACAACCGTAAATAACAAAGTTTAAATAAAACTTTGAAAACAATTCCATTCTCCACATGTACTTGTTGTGAACTGTACAATACTTCAAATACTTTTACAATACCTACCCACAGTTAGTCATGTAGAGAGCTAAAAAATATATTTAAATAATTCACCACTAATTTTTATTGACATCTCTTCACTACAATGTTGCCAGACAACCTGACAAAAGTAAGCAGCATTTTGCTTGTAAATGTGCTCAGTAGCAACTACTCCCTGAATATTTTACACTTGTGGCTTCCTGTACAAAATCACCCCAAATATTCATTTAATTTTTGCAACCAAGCTAAAGCCAGACGCTGTAAAGATAAATGACTTGGCGAGGGCCTATGCAGTGCACTTCAGCTGAGGCCATAAAAGCACAATCCTCTTAAGTACAAACTAAACCACATATCAGTCAATCACTTACTTTTGCCAAGTAAAATATAAACAGTAAAACTGAGTCAGCCAAAACAGTCAGCTACTCTGTCCAACCGCTGAATCAACCTTATCACGCGTTTGATCTTCCTACAGTGAAAGTGGCTTTATCTGCTTCCAACTTCACTTCCACAAAGTACATATTTTTTAATAAAAAAAAATAAAAAAATACAATATACGCGTAAAAAAAAGAAAGAAAGATAAACACAGGTTGTACAATGCATGTGGGGTTATTAGAGATCCAAACAACCTAATTAACCCTGGGAGAAATCGCGCATATCTGTATCGACTATACAGGATTATCAAGGTGACAGTTTTGGCCTCCTATCTGATAAAACTATCTTTACGCACAACTTTACGCACACAAAGAGCGCTGCACGGTTAGTGCTTTAGCCACTGTATAGGTCCCTATAGAACTGTTATAGTGATGTTTCGTTAGGGGGGCTTTCATTTGAATCTCAGATGATCTTGTGTATATATAAACCAGCACACGGTAGCACAGCCTGTTCCTAACCACGCGTTTTGGATCGATAACCTACATTGGGTTTCTTTGAGCGTCATTCGCTCCCAAAGCAATAGGTAGCCTACACATTATGAGATAGGTAATGAAGATATTTGCACTCGGAGATGGAAAGGCACGTAGGATCCATGCACAATACTTGGATATGTCCCCTCAGTTCACTGCGCGTTAAAGCACTGTTTCAAACGGGCAACGGTAAAGCACAGTCAATTTTATATAAAAAAGACACAAATACCTGAGTTAGACAAATCGGAGAATACATGATGAGCCAGCAGGCTAACAGAGAATAAAATGTACTCGGACTGATTCGTCTGGCCACTTTATCGCGCCATTCCTGGATCGATGTGCACCATGCAAGACTGTGGAGCAGTTATCCGCGTTTGGGGGAAAAAGGGAAAAAGAAAAAAAAAGGAGAAAGATTATCCAACAACATCCATGATTTTTTCCGCGTTCCAAAGATTGTCGTCTCCACGTAGAAATAGAAACTATGCAGGAGAATAAGAAGAAGACGGGGGGAAAAGTTCACATGCACAGTCTGGCACTTTGCAAAAATGCCGCTGCTGTGTTTCTACTCGTAAAGCCGGTGCAAGCGGCGCTGCGAGTGAGACTCCTCTGCTGCACGGGCTCTGTGCGCGTCGCGGTGGCGTGCTATCTCGTTCATAAAAGCATTACGGAAAGCGTTTGGAGGGCGCGCAGTGTGTGATCTTCACCCCGCGCTTTAACAAACTTCATATGAAATCGACCGGTGCACCTTCGCTCCTGCGCGATTCCAGCAAATCAGACCCAACTTTTTCCTTTTTTTTCATCCACGTAATTACAGTCACACTCCTCCTCCTCCTCCTCCAAACACACACATCCCCTATCCACCATCCAGCACCGTCTCCTCAGCTATCTGGAAACACAGCATACAATTTATTTACCCCTTCACTCGACCAGAATTATTTTATGAGCTTCAGGGACTTTGGACCAGAGCCTCAGCCAAATAGAAATGGAATGGAAATTTTCCTCACACAAGATACTCTCGCACCTTTTACCCGACCTTCACGTCTCAACAACAAGCATTAACTTTTTCCCTAATTAAATCAACTTCAAAATTTGCAGTCCACTGAGAGTAGGCTATACAGAAACAGCAAACTTTCTGCACTTTCTAGCCAGCAGACAGGGATAGTGGAGGGTAAACCCACCTAAACCCAGTTTATCCACCTTTATATTTGCATAACAGAGTCCACCACCTTTTAGGCTGACATAAATCATTATGAGACTAATCATATCCTATAGAGCAAGCAGCGCCAAACTGACACAAACATGGGAATAGTATTTTACAGGAAGATAAGGACAAATTTTTTTTTTTTATATAATAGATTTTCTTTATTGGTATATATGTTTTCCTCATGGTGATCACCAACGGGAGGTCATAGTTCACCCAGCGTTTTATTTCCTACTCCATCACAACGTGTAGGCTACTACTGGGCCTCTAATAAGGCACAAACTACTCTTATCATAATGGATTTACGAGACAATCACGCATGCCAATGCAGTTAGAAATGCCATGGCCTCTGAACCTTTGACGCTTTGTTTTATGACTTTTTGGGGGGGGTAGGTTGGTCTGGAAAACGTGGGTGAAAACTGAAATCACTACTAACAACTCCGCTGTATACACATCTTAGGCTATAGGCCTACAACAGTACTGAGATAAGTTAAACACTAGGCTGCTAACACTGTTAGTTTGTTGCAGAGAGACAGAGAGAGAGAGAGAGAGAGAGAGAGAGAGAGAGAGAGAGAGAGAGAGAGAGAGAGAGAGAGAGAGAGTGTGTTTGTGTGTGTGTGTGTGTGTGTGTGTGTGCGTGCGTGCGTGCGTGTGTGCGTGTGTGTGTGTGCGCGCGCGTGCGCGCAATTGTCAACACTCCAAATCAAAGTTAATTTGCCAATTAAGGGGAGCAGGTTAAAATAGGCTAGTGGAGAATGTGTGCCAAGTTTAGTAGTGTTTTGGCCCTATAGTGTCAGTGTTGTGATCCATGTAACCCAGGCACTATTCACATTCTCTTGGCAGGAGCTATCAGCCTATACCAAAGCGTCGAGGGCACTAAAACGTTATTACAAAAAGGGTTATTACAACATGTCAAATCAATAATAATCCGTGTTCACGTACCATTGCACTGTACTGCATGGATTAATAGGGAATCCTGGAGCCTGGTTGAAACACACAAGCCGGTAGCTTCACATTTCTCACGTTCAACTTTGTGCTTTGGAGGCTTTTCTCTTGCAGGGCTCGCAAAAAAAAAGTCAACACCGGAAGACAATTCTTGGCAGAAGGCGGTGAAATCAAGTTAGGAGCACCCCGTTTTTTCTCTCTTTTTTCTTATCTTCCTTCCTCTTCAAGTCTTACTTTTTGGATCGTTTTTTGTTTTGGGTTGTTCAGTTAAGTTGAACGTGATCCAGAAGAGGCTGAGTTTTCGGGACTGGGCTGGTCTCCGCCTTCACTTTCACTGTCTGCCTGACTGCCGCCCACCGTCCAGCGCCCAGCAGCTTGCGTCAAGTTGGATACAATAAAACAAAAACAACTTCCGCTAACATTATGTCAAAATAAAGCACTTCAGCAATAATTCTCAATTTGTAGTAATTATTAATGCCAATGTAGTAGATTCATTGAATCTTTTTTATTGCTAAATGTTTTTTAATAACAGAATACATCCAAACAATTTTTGTTAGTCTGTACAGCGATGTAGTGGATAATAGAAAGGTGGGTAAAGGTCTGGGTACCTCTGGATAATTCGTAATTCCTTTCTAATTGACCTCCATCATGAGACAAACAACTATGAATATAATAGTACGGTCTATTCCGTGACCATTCTCTGGCTAGCATGTTTTAATGTTTGATTTGACTTCTAGACCTTTTATATGATAATACTAATAATGATAATAACAACAACAACCACTATGGCTATGAAATTAATCTTGAATCAACAACAACGATAATAACCATGACCACGACGATTCCGATTATGCCATCATTTTGAAGTTATTACATAATTTTGACCCAGGTATCGAAGATGGCCACATCCAGTAGAGTGAAAAATGTAGGCCTAACTTTTGAATGAGAAGGTATGGTGTTTGGGGTTTGCCATTTTTACAGTATGTAAGCCAGGAGAATAACAATGGTAAACTATATATTATGTAATTACAAATCCATGCCGGCCAACTTTTTTGCCGTCAGGACAACCCAACCCAATACATATACATACTTTTTTTTTTATTCTAAAATGTGAATTGTTATGGTTTTATTTTGAAGGCAAAACCTCTTGCCTTCCAGTTATACTGTAGCCTTTTCCGTGTAGCTTGACGCAGCTAAGTCTAGTAATGGAGCTTGCGTTCTTGGCTCTCATTGGCCAGAGCCTCTGGCCCGGGGACTCTGCAGTCACCCTGGGCCCCTCACTTCCGCTCGCCTGACGTAGTGCTCGGGTTTGTGCAGCACTGATCCCGCCTGCTGCTGGACGTTCCAGACCAGCCTCACATAGCCTGCAGCCTGCAGGCACTGAATAACCACTAAACTCAACTAAGATCAGTGGTAGCAGGCTAGATAGACGTGATAACAGATATGCTGCAATAATGACTTAAATAATTTCTTAGGTAGAGACCTAGTATAAGCCCAATTATGGTTTCCTGTCTCTACCAGGACAATCTTCTGTTCCTTGTCTATCTGATTTTAATATGTGCAGAATAGATCAAACTAAAATAAATTGCACTTGGATGATGATGATGACTATTATTCTTATCATTAATCATCATCATTATTTTATTAGTAGCAGTAGTAGTAGCCTTAGTAGTGCAGTAGTAGGAGGAGGAGGCTAAATAGTAGTAATAGTAGGAGGGGCTAGTAATACTAATAGTAGTAGCCTAGTAGTAGTGTTATTAGTCTACATGTATAATTACACTAAATCTGTTATTTTAATTTATATATCTTATATATATTCTTCTACTCCACTTCTGCTGACATATACATTTCTTGTCATGTTACTCCTTCTCCGAGCCCCTAAACCCCCTGCATACCCTCACCTCTTCCCTTTTGCACTATGCCCTGATGGGAGAGGATTGTGTTAGAGAAGTATAGAGAGTGGAGGATTTATTTTTTGTTTTATTTTCTTTCATATCAGAATAAACAGCAAGTCCACTATACATAGGCTACTGGTAGTATAGAACAGTGATTATCAACCTTCAATGACCCTAAATTAGTAAACATTAGAACCACTGACCCCCATTTGATGAGATTTTGTGTCTCGAACCCAAATCTGTGATACATTTTTATATTTAAATATGATTTTTATCCAGAATCCCTTCTACCTACTGCAGGTAGAGAGATATCAATGAAAATATGATGAAATATATATATATATATATTACACTCTCTAATCATTGTTAAATTCCTGCAAATGAAATAATGAAATAATAACAATTCATCAATTTGCTGGAGACCCTCTGGAACCCCCACAGGACCCTGGTGGTCCCCAGACTCCACACTGAGAACCACTGTAGTAGTCAGGGATGCAAACTAGTCACCTAGAGGTGACAGTCACCTTTTAGGTCCCTAAATAGTGATACTTCAGTGAATGATTTTGAGTGGTTTTGTGTCTGTCCATATGGGACATTTTCACTCTCCGTGAGTTTTGCGTCCCTTTATAGCAGGGGGTTTCAAAGTCTGAGACTGTGGGCCTCTCCCAAGACAAAGCTTGGAAAAAGGAACCCCCCTCCTTCAAATCCTGGATGCCTATCGCATCATGATTATATTATTTGATCAATTGCGCCAAGATAGCCTGCTGTTTGACATAATTCAGATTACACCAAATACATGAAAGAAGGTCTGTCTGAAGGCATTTATTTGTTTCTGACTCTGGGAAAGTGGGGAAAAACAGTAAAATTCCCAATTAGTACAGGTCCAAATCCTCAAAAGGGCTTTATTCTATTTATTTATTTATTTATTTATTTTTTATTTTGCCTACCCCTACCTCCGGTAGAGCTAAACATGACCATGTTTTTTTTTTTCATCATTTTGATATGTCTCCATTCATTCTATAATTTATAGAATAATAACATTTACAGAATAACCCTAGGAAAGCCATCCATCCCCTGAATGCCCTAGGTATCTAGTTTGTTGTAAAATTTCACGAGGCTGTGATTATCTTATAGAGGACACAATTGGTCATATTACAGATTGAGGTCAAGTAAAAAAAGAAAAAGTCTCACTACAATGAAATGGCAACTATGGGGACAACATCATCACACATGAATACAAACGGGCTCATTGAGTCTCAGCTTCAATACAACATTAACCTGACGTCATGTTAGCCCTGTGCCAGTGTAGCCTGTGTTGTGTTGACAGTACTGGCAGCAACCCATGTTAAGGGCTTGCCCAGGGGTGGAGCGGGATTCGATCCAGCGACCTCCCGCTTCCAAAGCGCACATGCTAACCACTATGCCAAGCTGGTTAACAGGCCTCTATAGTCTATGGGGAGTGAGTTTAACCAACATACTCTCTACCACTCAGGACTCACGAGGACTCACATTCGCTCGGTTACACTCACCCCCCTAAACTCACCCCACACCCACTGGGCATCCGAGTCACAGCACCAATGCAACCTGCGTTGTGTTGACACGACAGCACTGGCAGCAACCCATGTTAAGGGCTTGCCCAGGGGTGGAGCGGGATTCGATCCACCGACCTCCCGCTTCCAGAGCGCACGCGCTAACTACTATGCCTAGAGAGCCAAGCACCCGTGGCGGAGCTGGTTAGCGAGGCTTTATACTGGGGAGTGAGTTTAACCAACATACTCATTACCACTCGGGACTCACAAGGACTCACAGTCATTCGGTTACACCAGCGCTGGAGAAAGTAATGCAGTAACTTGAAGTTACTTGGATTAGTAACTAATCATATTACTGTTTCGGAAATTGCCTGTTACACTACTCATCATTACTGGGGAAAGTAATATATTACAGTAATATTGCCAAACACTGCTTAAGGCTTAGGTCTTCTAGTTTCATATCTTCACTCTTCAAATTAACCGCTACAGCCTCAGAAAGACAGCAATGTCGGCCGAGGAGTTGAAAAAAGTGCAGGGGTCCAATCTGAAAAAGTGTGTGTGGGGGGGGGGGGGGGGGGGGGGCATGTCCCCTTGGCACCCCCCCCCCCCTTCTGTGTGATATGATGTGCTAACATTAGATGAAGTGACAGGCCTGAATCGCTGTCATCGACACTGACATTGGCATGTTGGACACACACACACACACACACACACACACACACACACACACACACACACACACACACACACACACACACACACACACACACACAGTCTGTGGAGCTGAATAGATACTGTCCTGATTATTAGGTCTTTAAAAACACTCCTCTACTCCCCCTTTAGTCTCTCACTTAATCACTTAAAAATTTAGAACAGACACTTCAAGGTTATATAGTAGGCTAATATTAATTAGGATATGGGTCATTTTACACCATGGTGGCTTGAGACTCTGTTAGCATATTTAATGATAATAGCAAATCTATTAAATAAATTTACGAGAATAATTACTCTGGACTGCAATAGCTTCATATTCAGGACCATACATAGATAAAATGAAATGAAATGAAATAAACCCCTGATTTTTCAGAGGGTTATACTTTCACATTCTCTTGATGTTCTGAAACAGGTTTTTCTCAGATGCTGCTAGTAAAGGCTAAATCACTAACACACTGAATTCATATCTTTTTGCCTCTATTTATGCAACATTATGATATGTCTATCAGTCCGCTGGTTGGAGCCATGAGCCTTCATATCTCTGCCTTGTACCTACCGCCCCCATGTGGCCACAAACACAACTGCTAGTTGCTTGTAATGGGCTTTAAAAGGAAAGGCACATTTTTCGAGCAATTTAGAGAATAAATTATTACACAAAATTTTGGCTTACCTAATGGCAACTCAGTTTCTCTTGTTATTTAGACAAATATTGGCGGTGGCTGGCTGCTGGCAGGCATTGCTTATCAACACTTAGGCTACAGCAGCTAAATTACATTGCTGCACGTTAGGGATGTAACGATAACCGGTTTTAATGATAACCGTGATAAAATTCCTTATGATAACCGTATACCGTTTCAAAATTTCATTATCATTAAAACCGTTTTACCGTGATTACCGTGGTACCATGATTAGAGTGCGTTGAAAAACATGGTAGTACTGTTCATCATCAACCAAAGTTGGCAACCGTCTCCTAGATCTCTCTCCCTGCAAACGTGCAGCCTTGGAGAAATGATTTCAGTGAGTGTATCAATGCTTTTTGGGTCTGAGTTTTCAATCTAAAACGTAAACGGATTTCAGTGAGTCTCTCAGTACTTTTGAAAAATTTTCAATAATTCTTTATGAATACCGTGATAATACGATAATCGCGATAATTTTGGTCATGATAATCATTATGTGAAATTTTCATACCGTTACATCTCTACTGCACGTGTTACAGTAGGAATTGGCTATACTATGTTGTAGAAGGACATATTCCACAAAAAATCTCAAACACTCGTGGTACCCTAAAACAAAATATAGCCGGGGTTTTCAACTGATTGGGAATCAGCCAGGAACCATCATTCTAACTACTACTATGGTATATAAAGAGGTGACTGAACTCATTAAGCACCACATACACGTTCTAGTGTATTTTGTTAGGGGAAGTGACTCACATATTCACAAATTCTCATATTCACTGTAAAAGGCATTAGGCTACAGGTGAAGGCCAATGAATCCTACAATTGTTAATATTTTTTGCAAGTGCAGAGTAGATAGAGGATGGATTTAAAACACTCGGGTTGTAAACTATAACTAGCCTACTTGAAAGTGAATTGGTGCTAGTTTTGTCCAGTGTCATATCTTATCTTGTGTCAGTGAGGCAGAGGTGATTTGCTTGTATCTCCTCCATTATTCGACAGGGGGCGACATGTCAGCACTGTTAATGTGGTGAACACTGGAGAGGACGGGTCGACGAGAACATGTCCTGTGTCGAGCTTCAACTTCTAATGATATTTGACCCCCCCAGCAAAATGAATGTTTAACTTAATAAACAAAGGCATGGATTGTTTGGAAAATGCAAAACACTGTTTCAACAGAGGCATCATTCAAGACAAACAAGCTGCACTGCACAAAATAAATTGAGAATGGAGTAAATTGTTTTATTGCATTATTATTATTATTATTAGCCTGTTGTTGTTTTTGTTGTTGTTGTAGTTGTTGTTGTTATTATTATTATGCTATTATTATTATTATTATTATCATCACCTGGGAGTAGGCTGCTAGTGTATAGGCTCTTTTCACGGTAACAGCTTCCACATTGAGAAACCGGTGCATTACATCATTACATCTTCCTCTGGCAACTATATCTTTGTGAAGGAAACTTGACGCAAAGAACTTGTAGTCTTTCTCTAGTTTAGTCTGTGTACTTCACTTGTAAATGCTTCAATTCAGAAGCTGTTCATAATAATCATAATAATCATAATCATAATAATAATAATATGAATCATATTATTTGTCATGCACTTTTCATTTAAAATAAAGTGCTACAGAGTAGAAAACATGACCATATAAAATACACCAAAGGCAAAGAACATTTAAAAAGTCATACAGGCCTGGATAGGAAAAGGCCTGATTACTAATTAAAATAAAGAACAACTCGGCTCTGTTGAAAAGGAAGGTTTTAGCCCCCTTTTAAAGGTATCAACAGTCTGTGGGGCCCTCAGGTGGTCGGGTAGGGTATTCCAAAGACGGGGTGCAGCAGAGCAGAAGGCATGATCCCCCATGGTGCGGAGCTTAGTCTTGGGGGGATGGAGAAGGTTTCTTATTACTACGGGAGGAGGATGGATGGAGTAAGAAGTTCCTTGAGGTAGGGAGGGGCATTTCCATGGGTGCACTGATGTGCTAACAGAGATGCTACATCTGTTGACGTTGTGAAAAGGGCCCGTTGTGTTGTTGGATATTGGTGCATTTCTTTGGTTCAGATAAGGTCCTGTTTGTCAGTGACATTGTAGCAATCCACAAAGTCAGCCTCGGTTCCCACACAACCCACACGACAACCCAGATTGCTGCTCACTCATCAGCGCACTCTTACTGCTTGAGATCTGTTGCAACTTGCTTAAATGATACAGCTATCTTTGGGACTTCTCAATAACAAGTCGCTCCTGGCCGACCAGCAGTTCCTTTCACAAGTTCACCAGCCTACCTGGTGCCGCAAGAACCTCCTCCATGTTCAATGTTTCCAAAAGGTAGAGGCGGCACATCACTGACATTCATAAACACTGCCAACAAAGACTTAAAAGTGAACCCTTAAAAAAACCCTGTTAAACCACACCTACTCCTTGTCCTATACCGCACCAAACCTGTTTTATGATATGGCTCAAACCGGAACACATTTCTTAAAATTCCACATACAGCTGCTAAAATAGTTGCTCTCTAATTCATGTTTGTTTTTCTGTGCTCTCTAACTCATCATATCCAGATGGTAAATGGTAAATGGCCTGCATTTATATAGCGCTTTTATCCAAAGCGCTTTACAATGAGTACAGTAGGTACATTCACCTATTCACACACAGTCACACACTGATGACTGCAGCCTACCACGCAGGGTGCTGGCACAGCCAATTTAAGGTTCAATATCTTGCCCAAGGACACTTGGACAATATGCAGACTGGGAGAGGCAGGGATCGAACCGTCAACCTCTTTTATCTAAAGTGATCAGTGTTAGGGTCTTGTTGTTTTTCATTTTGTGGATGCACCAACAGGAAGTACCTCACACCACCTTTCACCCTCTCTACTCACTCTAACGGCTCTTAATCTATTTCTTTTCCAAGCACTTCAGTTTGTCATCATTGTTCTCTGGTCACAGACATACGGCAGGGGCACAATAAGGCCTTGACCTTTGAACTGTGTTGGCTGCTTGGAATGTGATTGGTCAAGGAATTGAAGCTTGCCTGTTTCACTCATGTAAGTCACTCTGGATAAGAACATCGCCTAAATTTACCATGTATGGCAACGGCTAGGCGTTAAGTGCCAAAAATGTCACTTACGATTATTCGCATAACAATATCAAAGGTTATAGTTGCATTTATTACATTTAAATACCATCAAAAATGCAATGAACACAAGATAATGTAATCAACATTGTCATGGAAGACAGGTGAAAACGTGGATTTGGGACATTTTTCCATTATACCCCAACACAGTCACACCACAGTCACAGCATAGTCACAGTCACAGTCACAACACAGTCACACCACAGTCACATCACAGTCACACCACAGTCACATCACAGTCACATTACAGTCACAACACAGTCACATCACAGCCACAGTCACAACACAGTCACACCACAGTCACAACACAGTCACACCACAGTCACATCATAGTCACAACACAGTCACATCACAGTCACAACACAGTCAAACCACAGTCACATCACAGTCACAACACAGTCACACCACAGTCACAACACAGTCACATCACAGTCACAACACAGTCACATCACAGTCACAACACAGTCACAACACAGTCACAACACAGTCACACCACAGTCACATCATAGTCACATCATAGTCACATCACAGTCACAACACAGTCACATCACATCACAGTCACAACACAGCCACATCACAGTCACAACACAGTCACACCACAGTCACATCATAGTCACATCACAGTCACATTACAGTCACAACACAGTCACACCACAGTCACACAGTCACAACAGTCACATCACAGTCACAACACAGTCACAACACAGTCACATCATAGTCACAACACAGTCACACCACAGTCACATCATAGTCACATCACAGTCACATTACAGTCACAACACAGTCACACCACAGTCACACAGTCACAACAGTCACATCACAGTCACAACACAGTCACAACACAGTCACAACACAGTCACAGCACAGTCACATCACAGTCACAACACAGTCACAGCACAGCCACATCACAGTCACATCACAGTCACAACACAGTCACACCACAGTCACATCATAGTCACATCACAGTCACATTACAGTCACAACACAGTCACACCACAGTCACAGCATAGTCACACAGTCACAACAGTCACATCACAGTCACAACACAGCCACATCACAGTCACAACACAGTCACATCACAGTCACAACACAGCCACATCACAGTCACAACACAGCCACATCACAGTCACAACACAGTCACATCACAGTCACAACACAGTCACATCACAGTCACAACACAGCCACATCACAGTCACAACACAGTCACATCACAGTCACAACACAGTCACACCACAGTCACAGCACAGTCACAACACAGTCACATCACAGTCACAGCAGTCACACAGTCACAACACAGTCACACCACAGTCACAACACAGTCACATCACAGTCACAACACAGTCACATCACAGTCACAGCAGTCACACAGTCACAATACAGTCACACCACAGTCACACCACAGTCACAACACAGTCACATCACAGTCACAACACAGTCACACCACAGTCACAACACAGTCACATCACAGTCACAACACAGTCACACCACAGTCACAACACAGTCACATCACAGTCACAACACAGTCACATCACAGTCACAGCAGTCACACAGTCACAACACAGTCACAACACAGTCACACCACAGTCACACCACAGTCACACCACAGTCACAGCACAGTCACAACACAGTCACATCACAGTCACAGCAGTCACACAGTCACAGCACAGTCACATCACAGTCACAACACAGTCACATCACAGTCACAACACAGTCACAGCAGTCACATCACAGTCACATCACAGTCACAACACAGTCACATCACAGTCACAACACAGTCACAACACAGTCACAACACAGTCACAGCACAGTCACAGCAGTCACACAGTCACAGCACAGTCACATCACAGTCACAACACAGTCACATCACAGTCACAACACAGTCACATCACAGTCACAACACAGTCACAACACAGTCACATCACAGTCACATCACAGTCACAGCACAGTCACAACACAGTCACAGCACAGTCACATCACAGTCACAACACAGTCACATCACAGTCACAACACAGTCACATCACAGTCACAACAGTCACAACACAGTCACATCACAGTCACAGCAGTCACACAGTCACAACACAGTCACATCACAGTCACAACACAGTCACATCACAGTCACAACACAGTCACATCACAGTCACAACACAGTCACAACACAGTCACATCACAGTCACAGCAGTCACACAGTCACAACACAGTCACAACACAGTCACACCACAGTCACACCACAGTCACAACACAGTCACATCACAGTCACAACACAGTCACACCACAGTCACAACACAGTCACATCACAGTCACAACACAGTCACATCACAGTCACAGCAGTCACACAGTCACAACACAGTCACAACAGTCACAACACAGTCACACCACAGTCACACCACAGTCACAGCACAGTCACAACACAGTCACATCACAGTCACAGCAGTCACACAGTCACAGCACAGTCACATCACAGTCACAACACAGTCACATCACAGTCACAACACAGTCACAACACAGTCACAACACAGTCACAGCACAGTCACATCACAGTCACATCACAGTCACAACACAGTCACATCACAGTCACAACACAGTCACAACACAGTCACAACACAGTCACAACACAGTCACACAACACAGTCACAGCAGTCACAACACAGTCACAACACAGTCACAGCACAGTCACAGCAGTCACACAGTCACAACACAGTCACACCACAGTCACAACACAGTCACAGCACAGTCATTTCACATATCTAACACAGTCACAGCACAGTCACATCATAGTCACAACACAGTCACACAGTCATGTCACATGATGAAACAAGTGAAACCTAAACACACTGGGGGGTGGAGCACAATAAAAGCTGTCCTGTCAGACAAGTAAATAAATATTCAGAGAGAAATGTCAGCCTGCTTTGCCTCTTCAGCATGGGAAAGGCGCGGGCCGGACAAGGGCTCTTTGTCTGGCCCTATCAAGTGAACACTGCAGAGAGCACATGCAGGGAGGTGCACTGGAGGAAAGCTTGCACACTGCAGGCAGGTTGAATACTTCCTTCACTTTTCCCACCCAGATAAAACATAATACTTTTTTTAAGTACAGTTGGGTCTTAACAAGTCACAAGTGCAGCAGCTCCTGAGAAGGGTATGACTGAGAGAACAATAAAAACCATGCTGGCCTTGAAGAAGACATTCATTCAGAAAGTACGTTTTCATGCTGAGGATGCTCTTGAGAATCTTGCTTAAATGGAAAAAAAAGAAAATCTTTGTGGAAGGCACTTAATTACATCTTATTTGAAATATATAATGTATTTTCTATTTTACTTAACGACATCTTAAGCTAATCAGCGACTGCTTGACTCATTTACCAAAACAATGCCAGCATTTAAACAAGTGTGACAACAAGCGCACGCCGATTACAAAGTGCTCCAGTCAAAACCTCTCACAGACACAGACACAGACACAGACACAGACACAGACACAGACACAGACACAGCCTTATCTACAGTATCCACCACAATCTGCACTTCTGTAAATGTGACCTGACCAGACTGAGACACACACACACACACAATCAATCAATCAATCAATCAATCAATCAATCATATTTAATACATGTCCCAGAAGGGCACTTTGGTTTACATCACACACACCACAACGTCCCAAAGGCAGTTTGAAATGGCACACACAAGGTACATTCAATTTTGAGAGTTTAGCAGACTGTGATACTGTATGTTTGTGAGACACAGACTCCCAAATAATGTTAACTAAGTCTCAAAAGTCTGCAGCTGTGGCACCACCAAAACTCAACCAACGTCTACATGCAAAAGGATATGTTTGAAGTCTGGTTTTGCTTGATGGGTGGGGGGCAGTGAAGGAACGCATAAGAAAGGAGAGAGGGTCAAGAAATAAGAGAAGAGAGAAGCACTTCACTTACCATCCACCAGGTCCTGGCTGTCATGTCATAACAAAGCTGCCATTTAATGGATCTGTCTGTCAGCTTTCCACCAGCCATCCCTCTGCTCCCTCCGGCTCTCAGCGCACGGACCATGTAAGAGAAGACATCAAGAGGACCTCAGTGGAGACATGCTGTGCCACATGTAGGCCAATCGGTGGCAACGCTGCATGGGTGGGGGTGGGGTGTGGGGGGGGAGGGGAGGGGAGGGGAGGGTGACGACAACTTGACCGGTGACTTGAACTTGACTGTGACCATTACAAGAGCTATGACCTACGACCCTCCCCATACCCCCCTGCTACAGCAGCCCCCCTCCCTCCCCTCTCTCTCCCTCTCTCATAAAGTACACTGAGAGTTACACACAGGGGCAAACTAATTTTACTCCACGGGCCACTTGATACCCAATTTGGTCTCAAGTGGGCCAGACAAAGAAAAATAATAACACACAACATAAATAACATATACTGTAACAACATAACATAACATAAATAATATGTTATTTATATGTTATGTTATGTTGTTACAGTATTATATTAAAATACTGTAACAACATAACATAAATAACAACACCTCCAAATTTTTGTCTTGTTGAGTCTTTTAGTGTAAAGATTAGGGCTACAGGCACATTTTAAGAACATGTTTTCACATAATGTATCTCAGCTACCATAGGCCTAGCATATCAAATATACTGTCTGTGTGCGATTATTCTCTACATTCAAGGGTATTGAAAATAGTTTACCATTAATTTAGTGATGATGAATACAGAAAACATGAATAGGCTACTTAATATTGTAACTTGCTCATGAAACCTGGTAGCTCTGAGCCTTCACAAGTGCATCAATATTAGGTGTCAAACCCTGAGCTTGAAAAATTGGAATGGTCCTTTTCACACTTTGCAAAGTCATCCTGTGGGCCGGCCCGGATTGGACCCTTTGGCGGGCCGGTTCTGGCACTCGGGCCGGATGTTTGACACCCCTGCACTACATGGAACTGGATGACAGCAGCTTGCTAATTCATATAGCACTGGAATACTGACATCAAAGGTAGGTGGTAATGTTGGCCCACTCAGAAACTAGGCTTAAAGGGACAGTGCACCCAAAAAAAAGAAAATTCTGTCGGCATCGATTCACCCTCCATCATTGACTCCCCCTCATGCCAGTTGAAACACAGCGGAAGTTTGTCCATATAACACACGGGTAGGGTGCCAGCACAACTGGAGTGAAACCAGTCCCCACTGACTTCAGTACAGTACAACGGAAGTCAATGGGGACTGCTTTGACTCCCTGTGTGTTATATGGACTAACTTCACCTGTGTTTCAACAGGCACGAGGGATGTCAATGATGACAGAATTTTAATTTTAGGTGACTTTCCCTTTAATCTTCAAATCAAATACATAAGCACTGAGTGGGGGTAATGAATGATAATGCAGTTTGAATTGCATTGTCCATTTATTATGTTTGTTAGCTTAAAGAGGAAAAGTAATCAAAAAGTAACGGAGTAATTTGATCTATCTGTGTGTGGGGTGAGTGTGTGTGTGGGGGGGGGATAACAGTCCCTCCCAACCCTGGACACACGGACACACACACACACACACACACACACACACACACACACACACACACACACACACACACAAATCTGGTTAATTTTGAAGTAGTAGAGAACAGGAGCATGATTCTTTTGTAAAGCCTGCACACTGCCTGGTGGGAGTCAGAAGCAAGCGGCTTTGTGAGTCACTGCTGACCTTCGGCCTATAGTCTTGTCTCTGTTTCATTCGTCCCGGTGAACGCTGCCAAGTGTTGGGAATTATCCATTAAAGGGATCGCCCGGCGATATTCAGTTAAAGGTCATTCAAATATTGAGATGTCCCCGGATGCTCTTCAAGTCAACAACTCACACAAACACACTTGCTGCAGGTGTTTTCCTGCATGGCATTTCCAAGGGATTATCTCATGTGTCTTCTCATTCAAAGATGGCCCCATCTGACCCTGATGGAGCTGTGGTAGAGAACGATAAAGCAGCGCTTAAGAGGCTTGTTGTTACTTTGTAGCGCGCGCTTTGTCAGCGGCTGTATTTTGATACGTGTATTAAGACGTCCGGCGTGTCCATGTAAATGTTATCTGAATGCCAGCAAAGAAAAGAGCTTTCTCCCCTGCCACATTCCAAACCAACCTCCTCATTGAGGCCACTCAATGGCAGCTGGACTTCCCCACAGTGACGGTGGGTGGACTTAGCAACTAGTTACAAGAAATAAATGAAGTGGGAAAAAAAAAAAAAAAAATGCCGGGAAATACAACTATTTCACTTTGATGTAGGATTTGTAGTTTTTTTTTTGCCACACGTATATTCCTGTGTGGATTTACAAAGAGCCTGATACCAAATACTGACCATCTCATCAGTTTCAGTATGCTTTTATTAAAATGAAAATCATGCTTATGCTAACCAAGAATTGTTTTTTGAGTGTATTCTGTGTTATGGGGAGGAGGAGCCAGATGCTGTAAACATTCGAGCCCCCGCCTCCACCCACGCCCCATTTACAGTATAGTACGGCAGCTATATGCATTATTTCTCAGGCCATTTGAGATGATAGAATGCCTAAAAAGGGGAGGAGCTGTAGCTCCAGCTCCACTGTTTGTTTGTTTTTTACAATTTTCACTTGCTAATTCATCACTAAATCATCAGCACTATTTCATCACTAAAATGGGTGGCACGGTGGTTAGCACCTCACAGCAAGAAGGTCCAGAGTTCAAACCCTGGTCCGTCCCGGGTCCTTTCTGTGTGGAGTTTGCATGTTCTCCCCGTGTTCGTGTGGGTTTCCTCCGGGCGCTCCGGTTTCCTTCCACCACCAAAAGACATGATGTATGTTAGGGTTAATACTCCTGTCAGTGCCCCTGATCAAGGCACTGGCAAAAGAACTGGAGTTGGTCCCCGGGCACTGCCCACTGCTCCTAGTTCTAGGAAGTAAAATGTTCAGGGCCAAGCTTTCACACACGAGAGCCAGGTGCATCTTACTGACTTTACGGGTCTTGCTGCACTATACTAATCTTCCTGGAGACACTCACCGCTCTTCCAGTCGGGGTGACATCTTGAGGTCGTGGCAGGTTCTGGTGGGGTTCTAGTGGGTGCCGTTGGGGCTGAGGATCTGCTGGCTCAGGCTGCTCCGCCTGCAGAGAACGTCTTCAATTTGCAGCTGGCCTTGGGGCCCTGGATCACCACCATCAGACCTGCAGACAAGCGAAATCACACCTTCAGCTACTATTACAGAAACTTTGTTACACTGGAGGAGCAAATATGTTTCATCCAGGAGGATGTTGTGAGGATTATGACACTATTATCTGCACATTTTTAGTGCGTTAATGGTTTATCATGTTAGTGTGAGGTTAGCTGTACCTTGACGTCACCTCGCATGTCACCAGCTGCTCCACCCGGCTCTGGTTGGAGATAAGCATGATGACGACCAGCAGACAGCTGGAAGAGAGGGGAGGGGGGGGGGACGAACAGATATCTTCTCATTCAAATGGCCATCAATCAAATGTTGAAAATATGCCAGCACGTCAATTATAGTCAGTTTGGCAAGTGGCTGGCCTTAGCTATGTCAGGTGACTACAACTAGTCTTTTGTAGGCATTTAAACACACACACACACACACACACACACACACACACACACACACACACACACAGTGGGCAAATACATTTAAACTAGTTAGTAAATAAATTTGTGTTATTCAGAAAGACAAACTGTTAGGTTAGAAATATTTCACTCATGACAAATCTGTCTGGATATGAGTGTCAGTTAAATAAAGTGTAAAATTTAAACGCAGCTGTTACCCTTAGTCTCAGTGGTTCTCAAATGGGGGTCCGGGGACCCCCAGGGGTCCGTGGTACTTTGCTAGGGGGTCCGCGAAAAGTTTTCAGGAAAATGAAAATATAAACCTTTTTATTTTTTTAGCAAAAGCTACATAGTTAAATGAAAATATTTGATGCTTTAAATCCAAAATGGTTCATGGATTACATTCTAATTCAACAAACCTATCAATTTAAAAGTCAAGCACGTTACCGTGGAAACAATTAAGCTTAGCCCAAAATCACAAATCAGAATGAGGGGGTCCCCGGTATATTTTCTATCTTAGGCGTCCTTGGCTGAAAAACATTTGAGAACCTCTGGGAGCATCAACTCGATGGCGGTGGGGATGGCTCCCAGCAGGCCTTTGGAGTCGTCCGGTCTGGCAGAGCCGGTGGTGGCAAAGATCACTATCATCATCTAGGTCCTGGACTCAGAGAGAGGAAGACTGCTTCAGACGCTGCGAATGTTGCCTTTCCTGGCTTACACAAGATTTAGAGATTTGAGAATGTCTGCAAAACTGTTTACAGTTTTTGGATATGTGCGAGATCATGTGTAAAATAAATCAGCATTGTTTTTCGGTGTTGTGTCCCTTTAATACAAACACCCTGTGGTTGATACCATGAGATACAGCCCTTTGCTGTACATTCACTAGTAGGTTGGAATACCACACTTCACCTTTTACCAATACAGAGGATCTGATGTACCTGTAGTATCTCTTGTGCCAATTTGGGAGGGCACCTGTGCAGAAACCTAGGTTATTAGAGATAAAAGGTGAGATGAGAGCAGCTACGTAATTAATTAATTAGCTCATTATGCTAATTATTCAAATTGCCCAACATGCAACTCTAGGCCTGTAGATGACATTTCAATCATAAAACTTCATAGGAAACAACATTGCTGGGTTCACTATAGGCCAGGCATGTTTGAGGACAACTCTCAAGTCACTGTGTGTGTGACTTAAGTGCGACTCAAGTCCCAGTCCCCATCTCTGCATCACAATTGCTTAAGTGACATCACTGCCATCACTCACTGACTGAGCACAGAGTTCTACTGATTCAACATTTCCTCAACGCAGGAGACACATTTTTCGTTGATACTGAGATTTTGAAAGTTCTCTATTCTTTCAGAGATTTTTTTGAAGTGTGTGTTCCTGTGTTCATACTCCCACCCCTCCCCCACCTCCTCTTTCTCTCTCTCTCTTTAAATAATGACGGTCATGGCACGGCGAAACGCTGCCCTATTATATGCTCGAGTGATATCACTGATGACATCAATGTGTGTGTGGTGTCATGGATGGACAACCGAGCAACTTGAGCTGGGAGTGGCCAGTTTGTCAGGTGTGCTGGGAGTGGCCACCTTACTTATAAAAGTTCTCAATCTGCTCCTTGTACATCTCCATGACCACTGGCCTTTTCACCTTCATGGTAGGACCCAGCTCTCCTCCGGTGATGGAGAAGTCCTGGTCTAGTACAATCCACTTCTGGATGCGCTGGGCGTTGGAGACCGCCTTCTCGTTAACGCGGTTGATCCCCTCCTGGATGGCGTCATGGACGGCGCGGTCTCGGCCGCCTGAGATGTCAGAGACGCGCGTGGCGTTGCTGCCCCTCCTCCTGCACAGCTCCACGGCCTCCGCTGTGAGCTTATCCTCTGGCGCGCCTGTGTCGGCATTCTCCTGGCACTTAATGGTGAGCAGCATGGAGAGGAACTTCCTTTCGTCGCCGATCAGCATGGCATTGCTGATGAGCGGCATGGCCTCCTTCACAGCATCCTCGATGGGGACGGGAGGGATGTTCTCCCCTCCTGCTGTGATGATCATCTCCTTGATTCGGCCAGTGATGAAGAGGAAGCCATTCTGGTCGTGTTTGCCCAGGTCGCCGGAGTGCAGCCAGCCATCTTTGTCAAGAGCCTCCTTCGTCGTGTCAGCCATGTTGAGGTAACCCATGAAGACGTGACGGCCCCAGAAGCAGATCTCACCGTTGTGCAGCACCTTCGTCTGGCACCCTTGGATCTCCTTTCCACAGCTGGTGAGCCTGAAGGCGTCAGGCTGGCCCATGGTGTGAGGACCAGAGTTCTCGCTCATGCCGTACAGCTGATACACAGGTATATCCAGGCTGAGGAAGTACTCCAGGGTCTCTTTGGCAATGGGAGCAGCACCTGTGTAGCACTTGTTGCAGCGGTCCAGGCCCAGGGCTTTACGCACATTGTTGAACACCAGCTTCTTGGCCATGCGGTACTTGAATGGTTCATGTCCAGCTGCTCCGTTTTGGTTCATCTTGGTGAGATTAGTCTGCAGACCCACATCCTTCGCCCAGGCAGCAACTTTCCTGCGCACAGTGGAAGACCTGGCCCCGGCAGACTCCATGTTCTCCTTCATCTTCTCCCAGACTCGTGGCACGCCCAGGAAGCCTGTGGGACGCACCTCCTTCAGGGTCTTTACCAGAGAGCCCTTGAGGGCATCTGGCTGGGCGAAGTGCGTAGCCCCTCCGACCGTCATGCTGATCCAGATGTCGGTCATCTGAGCTGCGATGTGGCTGAGTGGCAGGTAGCTGACTGCAGCCTCCTGAGCCTGGGTGGCATCTGTCATGCGCAAATGGCGGCTGATGGCGAACGCTGACCAGGTCACATTGTCATGGCTGAGCATGACTCCCTTGGGCTGTCCTGTGGTTCCTGAGGTGTAGATGAGCGTGCAGCACTGGTTTGGCTTCTGGCTGGAGATGATCTCATCAAGGAAATTGTCTGGCTCATCAAATCCAAGCTCCATAAACTCTGCCCACGTGTAGAGATTTGGTTTCTTCTCTTTTAGAGCATCTTTGTACTGGATAATAGCTTTCAAGTGTGGCAGCTGGTCTTTAACCTGAAGGATCTTCTGCAGCTGTTTGTGGTCCTCAACCACAATGACATTGGCGTTGCAATTCTCTGCTACATACTGGCATGCCTCTGGAGAGTTGGTGCTGTAGATGCCCACAGCAAAACCACCTGCCAAAATGGCACCGATGCCAGAGATGAACCACTCAGGAGAGTTGAAGCCGATGATGCCCACACCGTGGTAGCGCTCCAGACCAAGCTTGAGGAAGCTCTTGGCTGCGGCGCAGCACTTCTTGTAGTAGTCTGTGTAGTTCATACGCTTCTGCTGCTCACCCTCCTTCCAGCTCAAAGCAGTGTAGCTGCCGAAGCGCTCCACGACTGAGGTGAACATCTGGTTTATGGTCAAAGGGGGCTTCGCAGCCATGCCAGACGTGCCCATCCTCAACTTCACCTCCCCGTTGGCCTGGGACGTCCACAGGCTGAGCTCCCCTGCTACTGGCACCGTCAGGGAATCTGCATTCAATGTCTGTGTGTAATTCATGGCTCTAACTTTGGGAACAATGTCCATGAGACCACACACTTGCTCATACTTGCACACTTGCTCAATAGGAAAATGTCATGACATCATTAATGACATCATCACTGATGAGTGACATCACACATTGCAAATCTGTCTGCATACGAGTGTCAGTTAAATAAAGTGTCAAATGTAAATGCAGCTGTTACCCCTTATTCTTGAGCATCAGCTCGATGGCCGTGGGGACGGCTCCCAGCAGGCCTTTGGAGCCCTCCGGTCTGGCAGAGCCATTGCTGGCAAAGATCACCATCATCATCATCTGGGTCCCGGACTCAGAGAGAGGAAGACTGCTGCTGACGCTGCAGAGGTTGCCTTTACTGGCTTACACAAGATTTAGAGGTTTGAGAGCAACAAAGTTGCTAGAACAAAAAGGCACTGGTAATTAATGTGTAAGAAAATACATTTAATTGACTCACACAGCAGACATTTCTCACAAATTGCAAGGATCAGTCGCATTTGAATCAACTTTTGTTATTAGAATACAGATTTTGCCAATCCTGGGATTTTGGGTACCTGTCAGTCCAGGATGTTTTTTTTTTCTTTCTTTCTTTAAAATACAAATGCTTGTGGCACCTGAGATTAACATAGTCATATGCAAGATATTGTGTAATAAGTGAGAATGAATGCTCTAAGATCGAATGAAATGCAGTTTCTGTTTATAATAAACACTTAAAGCTGTATAAAGATTTCAGTTGATTGATAGAAGTAAAAGCTTTGCAAATTCCCACTGTCTGTGTTCATCCCTCCAGTTCCCCCCTCCTCAATAGCAGCAAACAAGTATAGATCATTATATTTAAACTCCAGTTTTTATTGGTTTAAAAATAAATGTGTGTACAGTGCCCTTAATACAAACACCACAAGTGGTTAATACCATGAGATACAGCCCTTTGGTGTACATTCACTAGTAGGTTGGAATGGCCCCGCTACACCTTCTACCGGATGACTGCTGATTCTGAACTGAGGAAAGCACTGGTATAAGACATGATTAGATACTGCCATCTGGTGAATAGAGTGAATACTGCCATCTATCTACTGGTCAAATTATAAACCTCTTTCTTTCTTTCTTTCTTTCATTTATTTATTTATACAGGAAAAGATTTAAAGTAACATTACTGGCCTGACTCAGTAAAAAAATGGCTTTCACATTACGTATAGAATTACAGAAAGTGTATGAAACCTGTGCTGGGAATCCAGCAGTTTAGACAAGAACACTCAGGAAACTTGAAACTCAAAGGAACGAAAGTTTAATTGTTGCAACAAGTGAGAATCGTATTACAGACAGTACAGCCTGTCTGAGCTGAAAAAAGCTGTGCAAGTCTACGAAGTTTCTGCCGTCACACAAGAAATATGTCCTTGGGCAAGTGCCCACAGTTGGTAAGAAGTATAGCTTTTTCAGATACATGTTGTCTCTCACTCCCTGCTGCAAGTCCAAGCATTATATTAAAGGAACATTCTGACCATTTTCAACCAGCTCTGTATCATTACAACATCAGTAGTATATCAGAAAACTCTAAACAGTTTTGAAGTCATTCATTTAGTTTATATTATAATAACCTGCATCAAACTAAGCGCTGTATGAATAAAATTGACTTGATTTGAAAGGAGAGATTTATGTCTGATAGGTTGTTTTGGAAAGATGCTCAAATGGAGGCTTCAAAATGGGAATCCAAAAACCAATGGGTGCCTGTCCATATTATTTAGACGGTCTATGGTAGTGACATCACTGATGACATCATCACTCACATCAAGTCAAGTCAAATTTTATCTAAAAAGTGCAAAATCACACTAAAGTGTCACAATGCACTTTATAACAGAGCAATACAAAAAAAAATGTAAAACACTATAAACGATAAAACAGCAATAGAATCACGGTAACGTTGCGTCAACAACAACAACAGGTACTTCCAGGTGCACACCTGCTGATTTATTTAAATTATGGAGATCACAAACTTGTCATATTGTTTATTTTCTGTTGTCATTTTTTGCCGTAATTGTAACTTTAAAGATATATTATATACCCTAGTTAAACATGGTGGTCTGACCTATCTGACGTTTGCTTGTGCTTATTCAATGTACTGTGTTGATCAACCAAATCTCGCCAACAGTGACATCTCACCACTGGTCGGACTAACTGCTAGTTTTGGGTGAACTCAAGCTGTAATTGTTTTTTTTCTGTGGCCCAACAGGTAAATTAGGTCTCCAATCTAACGTTAGTGAATGTGTCGTTAATTAATGACATATGAAAGCATCTAACATGCATTTTAGACTTAACCATTTTCTCTTTAGCTCAGTGGTTCCCTGCATTGTGATTCGGTGTATAAGCACAACGATGACATCACTCACTGATGACATCACAATTGCTCGAGTGACATCACTGATGACATCAATGTGTGTGACACACGCACACACAGACACACACACACACACAGACACGCACACACACGTGGTGTCATGAGCAACATGGGCAACCCGAACAACTCGAGCCATATAATGCTCGAGTGACATCGAGTGGCACACGTGGATGGCAGGACTGGAGGAGGTTTTTGGAACCAGATGATGTGGCGTCGCGCGGCGCCCCTGGGCTGAAAACTCTATTAACAGAGGGACCCCTTGACGAAGGTGAAGGCAGGTTGCTCAGAAGGGATGAGGAGCGGAGGAACATGAGACGAGGCGCAACAGCCAAGATTGAGGTGGTGTGAGAAACACCGGAAACTTGAAAGAAGAAGAAGAAGAACCAGGTCTAGAGTGAGACCATCCAACTGTTAGAGGCAGCAATGTGCCACAAGGCATCCAGTCTGCCGGAAAACATTAGAAGAAGACTGGCACACGCAGGGGGAATGTGGTGGGAATGGAATGCACTTCCCTCATGGTGTCTACCAGTCAGCCCTCGCGGGCATCTCGCTGGGCGAAGTAGGTAGCCCCTCCGACCATCATGGGGCACCAGATGTCGATCATCTGAGCTGCGAAGTGGCTGAGTGGCAGATAGCTATGCACAACCTCCTGAGCCTGGGTGGCATCTGTCAAGCGCAAATGGCGGCTGATGTCGGACGCCGTCGATGTCAGATTGTCGTGGCTGAGCTGCATGACTCTCTTGGGCTGTCCTGTGGTTCCCGAGGTGTAGATGAGTGTGCAGCACTGGTTTGGCTTCAGGCTGGAGTTGACCTCATCAATTAAATTCTCTCGACTCGCATAACATCCATCACATCCAAGCACCAGAAACTCTTCCCATGTGTACAGATTTGGTCTCTTCTCTTTTAGAGCACCTTTGAACTGAACAATAGCTCTTAAGTGTGGCAGCTGGTCTTGAATCTGAAGGATCTTCAGCAGCTGTTTGTGGTCCTCGACCACAATGACATTGGCCTTGCAGTTCTCTGCTACATACTGGCACGCCTCTGGAGAGTTGGTGCTGTAGATGCCCACAGATACACCACCTGCCAAAATAGCACCGATGTTAGAGATGGACCACTCGGGGGCGTTGGAGCCCAGGATGGCGACACCGTGGTAGCGCTCCAGACCAAGCTTGAGGAAGCTCTTGGCTGCGGTGCGGGACATCTTGTAGTAGTCTGTGTAGTTCATACTCTTCTGCTGCTCACCCTCCTTCCAGCTCAAAGCGGTGTAGCTGCCGAAGCGATCCACAGCTGAGATGAACATCTGGTTTATGGTCAAAGGGGGCTTGGCAGCCATGCCAGACATCCCCATCCTCAACTTCACCTCCCCGTTGCCCTGGGACATCCACAGGCTGGGCTTCCCTGCTGCTGGCACCGACTGGGAATATGCGCGGCAGGCATTCACTGTCTGTGTGTACATCATGGCTCTAACTCGAGTTAACATAGTTACGGATTTATTTTGGACCTATTTAGAAGCTATTTAGACTATTATAATCTGTTTAGAAAGAGGTTTATTGTATTTTAGATTTTATGCTAGAGTTAGGCTACTCACGTTGGTTTTTGACCTGAGATAAACCGCTTAGTGTATTGGCAACACACCTTTTAACCTCAGTGTAAAGAATAAAACAAAATCATAAATCAACATTGATCAACAGATAAATAAGATTAACTTTAACACAATTGCAATGACAAGTATGAACGAGTTCTCTTTCTGTTTCCTTTGTCGTTCCAATGAAACGAATGGAAATAATCAGTCCATGAACTACCGGTACTGTATATCCTTGGGGGTTCTGACAATGACCAGTCCTACCGGATTTCAGAATAAAACAATATTTCAGTTCTTTCAGGATCGTCTCATTGGTTAAGTTGGCTCGCCACAACTACTCCACTCTGCGACAAGGGAAGCAGCAGATGAAATCCACTCCAGAGAAGAAGTCAAATCCAACACAGAACAGGAACAGGGAGAAAAAGACCCAGCCTGAATAGGCCAAAAACAGGATTACTCATTCATTCACTCTATGCATTTAAAGTCGAGCTGAACCCAAAAATGACTTTTCTTTTATTTTAGTTCAAATACCTGGGTATGCAGTGCACCTATTTAATAATGTATGCAAAAAAAATCACAACAATCTAATTTCTTTAGTTTTTCACACCAAAAGTTCATTTTTCAAGATTTCATTGATAACAGTAATCTACAGTTTGCTGACGGCACCTAGTGCTATCAAATTTCTACCCCATTTCAACTAATCATATCACGACATGCAGCTGTCAATCAAATCTTCATTTCAGGATAATTTTCTCTTCCAAATGAAGTAGAAAATGGCGCCTAGTGCCTGTCATCTAGCAGAATTCCTATCCCATAAACTAACTACTAACTTGGCCAATTGTATGAAACATGAACAAAAAACAAAAACTATAATCTAAGAATGCAAAGAAATGTAACTGGCTCCTTAAAACGTGCATTCCAGGAATATCGTATTTACAGAAATAGCGTAAATGGCGTGCGCTTGAGAGCGTGGTTGTCAGGGGTCGCCCCTCGGAGATTTCAGGCGGGCGGGCAGCACCCATGCATCGGATTGTCCGCTCGCTCCGCACGTAGCAGGTGGCTGCCTGGTACTCCGCGGATCCCACTCGCGTAGCGCGACAACACGCTGAATCCCACTGGATTTGGGGGTGGAACACGCCATGATTGACCAATGCCAAAGCCAGTCGACAGAATTGTCAAATCAAATCATCGACACCGTATATGGTCCGCCTCTCAATTTGTATTCAGTCTCCGACGCTCACACTAGTGCATTCCGTTCCGGTTCACCTCGACTTTAACTATAAACTGCTCCAATTACCAATATTAATGTGATCCCTATCTTTGTGTCTCCTTAAAAGTGGTGGAAATGTCCAGGTTTCACTGTGTGAACCCTCGCAGGGCGGGCGCCCCCCAGACACTGTCCAGAACCCCGAGGGAACCTGAGGAGGAACGCCGTTCCCCCTCTCCTCCTCGCTGTTCCCTCAACTGCATTCCCAGGCATCCCCCCCCCCATTTCCACCACTGCTACTTAGTCTTCAGAAAATCAACCATACATACACATGACTAATTATTAGGCTTGAGCCGAATACTCAGATGAAACAAGTATCTGGTACAGATAATATACTTTTTACGAGTACGAGTGTCATCCGAATACAATGTCTGATTATCGTGCTCATGATTAGGGCTGGGTATATTTTATAAAATGATGATAGCAGTACCAGTACCAGTACCCTTAAAGTGATACCGATACAAATACAGTACTTCATTCAATTTTTTTTTTTTTTTTGCCAAACTATCAACCTTTTGGTGGCATCTCGACAGGCTGAACTGCCAACGACAAAAAACGTAAGCCACACCCACTTTCAGTCTATACCCTGCCCACTTTCAATTTAAGCCATGCCATGCCCCCTGTGAGTACAGATAATTTAGTTGGTTAAACAGATACAAATAATGGTGTACTCGCTCATCTCGATTCCCTACTAATTATCATGAATAGCCAGGTAAATCATGATAAAATAACCAGGAAAGCAGGAAAGTATTTTCTTGGATGAACATCATGTATGAATTAGTTGCTCCGACCCACAATCTACATGTACTTTCAGTTTCACCGCAGTCGCAAAATACACAGGCGGGGTGTCAAATTACAACAACTGGTTTGCACACGCCATTTTCAGAAATAATACATACCTGCTGTAACACGTTGGAACTCATGAACCGAATTGGTATGGAATTGCACACGGAAATCGGATCGCTTTTAACCATTAACAG
The DNA here is from genome assembly GCF_964638095.1 of Poromitra crassiceps. NCBI lineage: Eukaryota > Metazoa > Chordata > Actinopteri > Beryciformes > Melamphaidae > Poromitra > Poromitra crassiceps. The sequence goes on from NC_139628.1 coordinate 40,430,992, forward strand.
TTTACACGGGTCGGATTCAAAGAATTCACCCAAAAAGACGAACAGGAAAATGCACTCACCAGAAAAGATGTCTGGTATAACTCTCCTACGGCTCACACACTCCGGATTTCCATCCACTCTGTAGAAACAGATGACACGGGAATAGAGTAAATAACATGTTTTTTTCCGCAATAATAACATGGTCATCAACAGTAAATCATAGGTTTTGATGGAGGTCGGCGATCAAAACCAAGGAGCTGCCGAGTCTCGACGAACACATTCCGCCATCTTGCACGGCATTGTAACAACACACACGTACTAATGTTCAATTGTTGAAGCTGCGGGTACATTTGCACATTTTGTTTAGGTTTATTAGTATGTTCAAATGTTAGTGTAAGACCTATAGGCTACTGTGTGGTCCTATGAGCCCTGCACTCAAGGAGTGCCACATCTCTGTCACCACTGTGACCAATAAAAAGTCAGTGTTGAAAGCTTTCGATATCTTAAGCTTTTGTCTTCATCCTTATTCCATAATGTTTTATTTCACCCCAGGGTAGCCTATGTTACAACTAACCCAGACTATGGGGTGAGTTGTAAAATTTCACTCCTTGTGTTTGAGTCGAAACCATGCATTTTCTGTTTGAATTACAGAGACAGCAGCTACACCATTTAATAGCAGATACATGTAACTAGTTTGTATCACATTTTGAATGCATTGAGCTCCAAGACAGACTGAAATGTCAAAAATGTTTACAACTATACCTGGTCTCCCCTAAGTCAAGTTCACTTACGTTCCTCCTCGGACTTCACTGCACGCTGTGCGGGTGTAGCGGGGTTCACTCTGCGTTGTGTGTTTTTCAGTGAAGATGCTACGAGCGGGTAGATGATGGTGTATTGTCACCAGCCTGCATCTGTATGACAGTAATAGTAAACAGTGATGAATACACAGCTCTCAGGTCTCATGAATCTGCTAGACCCCATGTTTTCAAAGTGCAATGGATGTTCCTCCAGTGGAGAAAATGTGATGTGGTGCCATATAGGTAGGTGCCCATACAATGGGATAAACTTGAGGTTCCCTACAGGTGCCTTTGTGATGAAAAACTCATGAACCGTCCTCTCAGATGCCCTTCCAAGTGAGAAGAGATGATGAAGTGCCCTTGCAATGGTGAGGAAAAAAGTCTCAGTGAAGAAAATGAGAAGCAGTGTCCTACACTAGTTTATTTTTTGCGCCTGCCCGTCCAACAGCCTGAATCTGCCACTGCAGGCTAAAGGCTACACTTGCATATAGTTCACCAAAAAATGGGTCAGCAGTGTTAACACATTGCTGGACTTCAGGGAGTAAGGCTCACTACCTAACCTGGAGGGGTGTTGGTCATTTCAGATAACCACATAGCCTTGACATAGCTCCTTATCACACGAATGCCAGTTAGGAGATGGGCATCACTTTATGGCATGATCAACAACATATTTGAGCAAAATGTTGTACACATGTCACCTGCACTCTGCTGGTCTGTCTCCTCTAATCTGTGACTCCTTCCTCCATTGGCTTTGTTAAACAGACCAGTGCATGTATTCAGAAGTCACAGGACTGATGGCTTCTATAGCACCCCATTTACACCTGGTTTTTAACTGTGTATCCGGATAAGTTATCTGGATAATGGTTGCATATAAAAACCAGGTGTACACAATGTGAGCCAGAATACATCCAGATGTGGTCAGGAAGATCTGATCACATCCTGATCACGATGCATTTTTACACACCTTGCAGCATTAGCATGCATTTTTCCTGATTTCCAGATAACGTACAGATAACTTATCTGGATACAGGTCACATTTAAAAACCAGGCATAAATGGGGTGTAAGATACTTTTGGCTATATTGCGTTTAACAAAAAGACAATATATGATAGGCTGCACCACTGCAAATGATTTAGCTATAGCTAATATTTAGTTACAGTTAATCAAACAACAATATATAGCTACATGTTCCTTCACTCCTTGTAGGAGATTTAGAAGTGGGTATTGTAGGTGAGACTAAGTGGTTCAGGTGTGATAGCCACTAGCCAGGTGTGTTGGTCAAACGCAGAGAACTTCCTTTTACCAGTTTATTGGTAGGTAGGTTGGTGTGCGCTGTACAGGAAACAAGCAATATCCACAGCCACAGGCAACAATAATGTAGTCATAACACTACTGTACATACTGTAACTGACTATGAAATAGGACAGCAAACTCAGGTAAGTAAAGACTACTGTACATGCTCTGTTAAGCAATGACCGAATATAAACAAATAAGATATTAAATAAACTACCTTTTAACATTCATTATATTAGCCTAAACCTACATTATACCCACCCACCCTACATTTAGCTGTAAAGAAATACCATGGTCTCAGGCTGGTGGCACACTTTAAGGTTGAAGTTCCTCATTCCAAATTACATGACACAAGATAACAAATTGGAAACATGACATGTCAACCAAATAACTATATGCATCAATTAGGCTATTTCTCCGTTTTGTGCTATAGACAATTGTGCCAGCAAGAGCTACATTAGGCAGTAGGCTAATTTAACTTGCAGAGAAATAAGTGAAGGGTTATTATCACAGGCCAGGGTTATCACAGTAACATCATTTCTGAGCAATATTACTTGAAACCATAGCTTAAACGGTTTCACCGGCAGGCAGAAGGTCTCCAAATTAAACGAGCTGCCTCAGTACAGCTAACATGGCGATCTAATGATGCATGAAAACATAAAGGCAGGAAAACAGGTAGGCCTACTACTTTTTTGATTCACGCACACAACTCGAATTAACTGCTTCTTAAACAATTATAACAGGGACAAAATCGAACAACAGAACAGATAGCAAGCAAGCACTGTTGTTCCATATCTGCCGCGTCCATATAGGCTCGGTCCGGTCACAGATCCGACAGACCGACGAACACCCTGGGTCTCTCCAAAATATGCCCAACTCTGGCTCACGCGTAAAAGTTGCGTGCAGCGCATGGAAGCAGTCATCAATACACCGGACAAGATGTTACTATCCCTTGTACTAAAATCCAAGGTAAAACATATGTATAAGCCCAATCCAGATTAAAAACAAGCAAACAAGCAAACAAGTGATATGCAACACCAGATAGGAGACGTCAGGATACACTGTAGATCTACAGTCATTCCTGATATGGACAAATCACCTACCCTAGCTAACAGATGCATGTCATCATTGGGGTTATCAAGTGGACACCTTCTTCTGTTCATTAAGAAGATAATGATAAAAGCAAGCTCGAAATTACTTGTTGACAGAGCTTTATGTCGAGTTCTGCATTCCCACCATATTTTGGGATTGTTTTAACTTAAAAACAGGGATGTCAGTCACGTCAGTGTACAAACCGCCGAGATTTGCATCCCCCTCCATAAGCCAGGAGAGACCCCAGGCCTCGAGGTCACCTGTACCCTGATTTTAAGCACCAAAGTCGGCTTCCATGCCAGGAGAGAGACCAAAGAATGGAAGTTACCTCGACGCGGAATCAAGCTAGCCCACTCACATCAAACTAAGTTTGAGGCACATAAATGCAGACAAAAAATACATGCGAATTCAATTGCAGCACAAAACATGACCTAGTTACAGTTATCAGCAATGGTAAGTGAGAAATACACTATATTGACATAGTTCAACAAAAGATAACGGGACACAGAAATGCATCTTACCGCCTCTCACAGGTGTCTGTGTAATGTTTGGGGGTTGTGTGTCAAGGCAGCGACAGCCCAGACTATCCACGGAAATACCACAATTTACTTTCAGAATAAAATTCTCACCTTTGGAGAAAAAAATATTTTTTTCCTACAAACGAAACAACCCTTGTATCAAAAATAATAGTTGTGATGTTAAGATCACATGGAGCGAAAGTGTGGCTGTAAAGCTTTACTAAAAATTAATATTAGGTTAACGTTACAATCATGGGTTACAATACGTGTTTTATTTTGAAATCCCTAAAGCGGAAAACCTACTTTTAGTACAGGAATGTGGGTGAAGAGCAAACAAATCGCAACAGAAACAAACTACATTATGGATTTTGTGTCCTCAATATGTTCTAAATTAGAGAAAAAATCCTACCTGTTTTTCCTGCTATTATAGTAGGAATTAAGCTCCTCCTTCTCCATCATCATCATAAGATAGGGATGCACTATGTGTGTATGTATGTATAGCCTATATATATATATATATATATATATATATATATATATATATATATATATATATATATATATATATATATATATATGAAGAGAAAGGAGAGTCCCCACGCACAGCCAGTGGAATGATCAGGTGCTGGTAGGTTGCAGGTACAAAGGCACAAAAACAGAAGAAGGTACCACCACACACTGAAGTAGCTTTACTGTGATTTATTCAGCAAACGACGCGTTTCGCTGTAGCAGCTTCATCAGGTTTGCTCATACAACCACGAGGGCCCAGGTGAGCCTAAGTAGTAACAGGACCTAATTGGTCACATGACCAATTAGGAAATCACACACATTTTTTCTGTTTACAAGTTGTAGAAAAATACATAATATAATAGACAACAAAGTAAATGCAATATCACAAAAGGAATGGCGATATATAATAATATTGTTCAAGTTAAAAAGCAAGGACATAAGCTAGCATTAATCTGCAGCAATGTCAGAGTTACAGAAATGAGCATATTCGAAGGTTCAGCTCAAAATCTATAAAGAATAGGAAGACCTATACAATAAGAGTTACAGCAATGCAAGGTAACCTTGCATTGCTGTAACTCTTATTGTATAGGTAAATAAAAGACAACATCACCTTAATAAATCTAATCCGCTACAGCCATTTGATTTGTATCACTATGATATCAGGAGATTAACAGGAGAAATGACCAATCACAGCGGGAGAGAGGGTTAAAAATAGACTCCCTCGACTCGGTTTTACTCCTTCTTCTGGAACTTCGTTCTGAGTCTCTCCCTCGTCTTGAGCGTTCTCAGCTTCCATTCTGACAGGGAAGAATTCATTGGCTGAGGACCAGGAGCCGTGGCTGAGGACCAGGAGTCGTGGCTGAAGACCAGGAAGCGTGACTGAGGACCAGGAGGCGTGGCTGAGGACCAGGAGGCGTGGCTGAGGACCAGGAGCCGTGGCTGAGGACCAGGAGCCGCGGCTGAAGACCAGGAGGCGTGACTGAGGACCAGGAGGCGTGGCTGAGGACCAGGAGGCGTGGCTGAGGACCAGGAGCCGTGGCTAAGGACCAGGAGCCGTGGCTGAGGACCAGGAGCCGCGGCTGAAGACCAGGAGGCGTGACTGAGGACCAGGAGGCGTGGCTGAGGACCAGGAGGCGTGGCTGAAGACCAGGAAGCGTGACTGAGGACCAGGAGGCGTGGCTGAGGACCAAGAGCCGTGGCTGAGGACCAGGAGCCGTGGCTGAGGACCAGGAGCCGTGGCTGGGACGAAGGATTCTGCAGCTTTCGGCTGTGTTCTGGTTGTTGAGATCTCGTCACCATTCTGTAGCATGGGATCTGGAAGTTATGGTCATATGTAAACTCCTCTTCCTCAGAACTGTCTGTAGATGGATCATTGATGTCTGGAACTGTATGTTTCTGTTTTCTAGACTTTGGCTCTCTTATCCAGTGTTCTGTGGGAAGGGCCTCTTCCAGGGGCAGTTCATTCACTGGCATGAGTAAGGTTCTGTGGAGCACACGCAGAGTTTCGTTTTTGGACTGCACCTTGTAAACTGGCTCATCTCCAACTCTCTCCACAACCCTGTGTAGGCTACTACTTGCTCCCAGTAAGCACGCAACTTCCCTGTACCTCTCCGACAGATTTCTTACCAGCACACGGTCGGTCACCTGGCTGAAGAGCAAAGCCCCTGACACGTCTGTCCTACTGTTTCTTGCCTTTTAATGAAGACTTCTCACTGTTGTTGGCAGCTATTTTGTATGCAGATCGCATTCTCTTTGCCCATTTATGTGCATATGCCTGTCAACACCTTCGCCATGAGTCCTCGGAATTATGAATACCATAATGCGGCCAAAAGAAGAAAGACTTGGGGTTAAGTTAAAGAGACTGATGGAGAAGGAGAAGATGGCTGAGTATGAGCTGAGGAGGGCTGAGGCTGAAGCAGCAAAGTCATCAGCAGGCCATGCCACACCTAACAATCCAAACACATTCTCTCCAACAAGTTTGTCTGTCCTACCTACCACAACCCTGCAGACTTCATCATTGTGGTGGCATCGGGATAGTATGGAGACTTGAACCCTGTGTTGTTTGAGGCAGTGCAACGTGGACTGTGTGATGTAGAGGAGGAGAAGAAGCAGTGTGCCGGGTACCATGTGCCAACAGCCTGAGCAGGTTCTCCAGTCATTCAATATGGAAGATATCAAGCTCTACATGGATTTCATTGTCCTGGGCATTTTCTTCCTCATATTTCAACTGGGAACCTTACTCGTCCTCCGCTACAAGGTCAAGGCTGAGCGACTGATGGCACATAGGCATAGACATTGCGACATTGCACGGAGGCAAGATCTGCCTGACGGAGCACTTCAAGCCTCTGTGGGCCAGGAATGTACGTAAATTCCAGTCACATATTAGATCTCTGTTTATTGAGATTAAAAAGAATTGATAGCAGCTATAGCCTATCATCTCGATATTGCCGTAAATTCCCTGCACCAACCATGTTTCTATGAGCGGTCACTCAAATGGAACGACCCGAAATGCAAGCTTTGGGGTTAATTAATGTCTCCGTGCAGCGCAGCGTCAACTTTGATACACGCTGCCTTGCATGCCGAGTCTCAGAAACAGCCCCCAAATTCCCCAGAATTTGAAGCCCGCAGTGGAATTCACAGGGGGTTGTTTGAGACCACGAATGAGAAAAACGAAAGAGTAGTCAGCGGAAAAAATAAACCACGGCAGTGATGCTCAACACGATGTAGCCTATTAATGTGTGGTGTTCATGTTTTTGTTACTCAGCCACTGTTTGCTGGTCTGGTGGACCCGCCACATCATTGGGTTTCATTATTGGGTTTTGCCATAACAATTTATGTAAAGATACTTACGAGATATCTAATTTATCCCAATTACAAGCAATGAAGACAACATATATGGTTAATAATGATCATTTACCTCTGTTAGATCACATTTATAAACGTGCTATCCGTTTTTTATGATAAAAAGGAAAAAAGCTTCTCTCTCTTCAAAAATGATCTCTAAGGCGCTCTGTCTGAGCAGAGAATATTTTCGCCATCTTGATCAACTGTGATGCAGAGCCACACAGGCAAAGCAATTTATAGGCAAAGCCCCCCTCACCAACAAAAAAATGCAGGTGCGAGAAAATATAGAATGGTTCCCGCAAAACAGAGGGTAAAATGTGCGGGACTATGGGAGCAGACAGGTGTCCGTGCTGCGAAGACAGAGGTCTCTCAAATGTGTAGTAAAGTATTATGTGGTGTTACAGTGGTCATTGTACATGGTTTAGACTGGATCTCTAGGTCAGCTATTATGGCCTTTTTACAGCACATTTTGAGGTGGTAAAGCAGGAAGTAAAACAGGTGTAACCAATATCATGAGGGACCTGACACTAGAACACAAATGGAATGGAACCATCATTAATGGTATTGGTGACCTGCTTTGCGTCCTGCTTTACCACCTCAAAACTGTGAAAAGAGTCTATTATTAGAGCTATTGTATGTATTAGACCAGCGTTTCTCAACTGGTGGGTCGCGACCCGCGGGGCCGTTTTTTATTTCATTTGAGTTAAATTCAGATTATTGAAACTGGATTAGCCTGACCAGTTTTACTTGTTTAACAAGCTGAAGCATATGCTCTGCCTGTAATTCAAGAGAAGTCTGCCTTTTCATTTGATATTTAATTTTAGTTCAATTCAGATGATTGAAACTGGATTAGCATGGCCCCAGTTTAATTAAAAGTTATGACCAGTTTAACTATAAAGCATATAGCCTGCCTGTGATTCAAGAAAAGTCTGCCTTTTTATTTCATATTAGTTAAATTCAGACTATTGAAACTGGATTAGCATGACCAGGTTAACTTGTTTTATTATTATTATTAACTTGTTTAAAAACATATAGGCATGTAATTCAAGATAAGTCTGCCTTTTATTTCATATTTCATACAATTCAAATAAGACTTTCTGAGCATGACCAGTTTGACTTGTTTAAATTTAAAAACATATAGGCCTGTAATTCAAGTCTGCCTTATTTCAATTGGTTTTTAACCCTAGTTGCACTTCTGTTGCACTTTTTTGTTCATTTGAGGTTTATAACAGTGCATGAAGGCATTGTGTATTAAATTAATGCGCTATTTTTTGTGCAATAAATTTGAGTGGTTTAAAAAAAAATCTGAAATTTGGGTCGCGACTTCATGACAAGGAAAATAGTGGGTCCTGAGGCTACACCAGTTGAGAACCACTGTATTAGACAATGATGTCAAACAGACATATAGAGAGTGAAGAAGGCCCTCTCAAAGAAACTGATGAGACCACACATCGGAACACCCACGGGCCGGCGACCTAAGGAGCTGATGTCATCGGTGATGTCACTTAGCTGTGATGTCATCGATGATGTCACTGCGATTATAAGGTCATCAATGATGTCGCTGCAGCTGTGAGGTCATCGATGATGTCGCTGCAACTGTGAGGTCATCAATGATGTCATAAGTGATGTCATAAGTGATGTCATAAGTGCAAGATATATATCAGCAATCTTTTCAGACTGTTCTGTTGCCATTACACCGCAGCGGAGAAGGAACTTCTGACCCAACAGAGCTGTGAATCAAGAGTTTTGCTATGACAGATAAGACAGAGACTGTGAGTGTCCCCATGGAGGAGGCCATAATGTGTAACAGCGGTGGCCAGTCTCACGCACCACCTCAGGAGGCGTTCATGTTGACCCGCCTGAAGAAGGTGGCGAACCAGAGCACTGGAGCACATCGATTTTCCCACCTGCCCAAACGCTCTGCCGTGGACCTGGAGTTTACCGACCTCTCCTACACCATCCAGGAAGGGCCCTGCTGGAGGGACAGAAGTTACAAAGACTTACTCAAGTGCCTGTCTGGGAGGTTCTCCAGCGGCGACCTGATAGGAATCATGGGGCCCTCAGGGTCTGGGAAGTCCAGCCTAATGAACATTCTGGCTGGCTACAGGGAAACAGGGATAAAGGGTCAGATCCTGGTGAATGGGAAGCCCAGGGAGCTGAGGTCCTTCAGGAAAATGTCCTGCTACATAATGCAGGATGACATGTTGCTGTCACACCTCAGCGTGCAGGAGGCCATGATGGTTTCTGCCAACTTGAAGATGAATGAAAAGATGGACATGAAGAAAGAACTGGTGAAAGATATCCTGACTGCCCTAGGGCTCCATGAAAGCGCTCACACTCGTACCAGCTATCTGTCAGGTGGTCAGTGTAAACGTCTGGCCATCGCCCTCGAACTGGTCAACAATCCTCCAGTCATGTTCTTTGATGAGCCCACCAGTGGTTTGGACAGTGCGTCGTCCTACCAGGTCGTCTCCATGATGCGTTCTCTGGCACTGGGGGGACGAACCATCATCTGCACCATCCACCAACCCAGTGCCAAGCTCTTTGAGATGTTTGACCAGCTCTACATTCTGAGCCAGGGAAAGTGTATCTACAAAGGCACAGTCCCTTACCTCATCCCCTACTTGAAAACTCTGGGCCTGTCCTGTCCTACCTACCACAACCCTGCAGACTTCATCATTGAGGTGGCATCGGGAGAGTATGGAGACTTGAACCCTGTGTTGTTCGATGCAGTGCAACGTGGACTGTGTGATGTAGAGAAGAAGAAGTGTGATGAGAAAGGCCAATCTGTCTGTGCAACAAAGCGCCCTCAGGACTCCAGACACATAGAGAGACATACTTTTGCCACAAGCACACTGACACAATTCTGCATCCTCTTCAAGAGAACATTCATAACTATATGTCGAGACCGTTTGTTGACCCACCTCAGACTGATGTCCCACATCTCCATAGGCGTGTTAATAGGCTTCCTGTACCTGGGCATTGGCAATGATGCAAGCAATGTCTTGAACAACACAGGATTCCTCTTCTTCACCATGGTCTTCCTCATGTTTGGAGCGCTCATGCCTACCGTCTTAACCTTTCCTCTGGAAATATCTGTGTTCCTGAGGGAACATCTGAACTACTGGTACAGCCTGAAGGCCTACTACCTGGCCAAGACCATGGCCGATATTCCATTCCAGGTGATTTGCCCCAGCTTGTACTGCACCATAGTGTACTTCATGACAGGGCAGCCTGCTGAGACCAGTCGCTACCTGCTCTTCCTAACCCTGTCCATCTCTACTGCCCTGGTAGCCCAGTCCCTAGGCCTACTAATTGGGGCTGCTGCCGCCTCGCTACAGGTTGCTACATTTCTTGGACCTATCACATCTGTCCCAGTGCTCCTCTTCTCTGGATTCTTTGTCACCTTTGACACCATCCCCACGTACCTTAAGTGGTGCTCTTATGTGTCTTATATCAGGTACGGCTTTGAAGGGGTGGTCCTGTCCACCTATGGGATGAACCGTTCAGAGCTGGAGTGTCCGGATCCCAAGTGTATGTTCCAACAACCTAAGGAGGTTCTCCAGCGTTTCAGTATGGAAGATGCCCAGCTCTACATGGATTTCATTTTCCTGGGAATTTTCTTCCTCATCTTTCGACTGGGAACCTTACTCGTCCTCCGCTACAAGGTCAAGGCTGAGCGACTGATGGCACTTATGCAAAAAGAGTGTGACCAGTGTAGGAGTTTAGGAAGGGGAAAGGGCAAAAATGCCCCCAAGAAATCTCTGAATGCCCCTAAAAACCATTGTCCAGGGGCAGAAATTGCCCCAATATTTTGATTATTTTATTTTCATTCAATTCATTTAATTTCCATCTCTAACACAGCACCTGCAAGCTGGTTGCCAGAAAATGACGATGAAGAACACACACACACACACACACACACACACACACACACACACACAAACACAAACAGCGCTGTTGTTCAACTTTATGCACTAATTACTATTTTTTAAAGTGCCCCCAAAATTTTGTAAATGCCCCCAGTTTTTAGACAGTGGGGGCAAAAGTTGCCCCTAAAACATTTCTATAATTTCCTACACTGATTGCGACTACAGTGGCTAAACAGTGACATTGCTGCCACAGCCATCGGGAGCATTTTGGGGGTCAGTATCTTGTCAGGACACTTCGACATGCAGACTGGAGGAGGTAGGGATTGAACCACCAATGATGATATGATATGATGTAGTTATACTGTGATGATGCTATCTTCGAGACATGCTTGCCTTGTGTGATAAGAGGCTATAAATGCAACTGACCTGAACTGATGTCTGAATGTCTATAATAAATAAAATATAGCACCTGTCATAACAAAGTGCAATAGTAAGGTGATAGAAAAATAATTAAAAAAAAATCATTGGGGCCGATAAAAGGGGAAAATACTGCAATGAAACAACTGGGATAATAATTTTGTAAGAGTGATAAGAAAAAAGGAAAAAAAGACATTGAATTCCGAATCAGAATGAGAAGTGTCCATGTCGGATTGCTTTTAAGTTTACATGGGTCGGATTCAACGAATTCACCCAAAAAGACGAACAGTAAAATGCACTCACCAGAAAAGATGTCTGGTATAACTCTTCTACGGCTCACACACTCCGGATTTCATTACATTACATTACATTACATTACATTACGTCAATTTTGGCAGACGCTTTTATCCAAAGCGACTTACAATAACACATTCTTGTCAGCAATAGAGCAATCAACTATGCAACACAATCTATGACAACAACATCTGAAGGAATAGTGGTAAAGTTAAATTAGTCATTTATTTCTTTTTTTAATAAAGCCCAGCGAGCACAAAACGTTTTTTCAACGTTGATTTTTAGTTTAAATCTGGGTGATATTGGGTTTGAACATCTAAGACCTAATTTCACCCTCTTTTCAACCGGCTAAAATGCGGTTACAACGTCAACGTGTAAAAAAACACAATTTGGTTAATCATATTGTTAAAACATTTGTTGTAGCTTGGAATAGAGACAATATTGATAGTGTGTGAATTGGCATTTGTCCATTTTATTGTGTAACTGAGAGTTGAAATCTTCAACGCATTTTATGTCACATGAAATATCATAAATATGGGACTATATAGGCTATGTGGTGCCAGCAAAAAGCTTCCAGGACACAACTATGGTTAATAGTTTAGTGCAATAGCCTACTATAAAATAATGAATTGAGTTCCTGCAGCAACGCGCATGCGCAAGTACTTAGTCGCTAGCTACTAGCTGTGACTGACTGTATATATATATACAGTATATATATATATATATATAATATATGTGTGTGTGTGTGTGTGTGTGTGTGTGTGTGTGTGTGTGTGTGTGTGTGCGCGTGCGCGTGCGCGTGCGCGTGTGCGTGTGCGTGATTTTTATTTTTGCTGCCGAGGCCGAAATCGGCTATGCACAAATTTTTCCACCTAATTTCAGAGAACATCATCTTTCCAGTATATTGCAATTAACACATTATTATGCCTACTCTTATCATGATGGCCCACTGGCAGATGCATACAATGCTTTCTTTTCCAAAACTGAGTTTGGTCCAGTCATCTCCCATAATCACATTTTCTGGCCAAGACATTCCCCTCTCCCCACTAGTCACCAACCTGGGCTAGGTTAGACCCCTCACCTGACCTTTGACACACCACATCCAACATCTGTGCAAGACCTCCTCCTACAAGACCATTTGCAAACTCCATCACACACGCTTGCCAGATGCTGAGAAACTTGTCCATGCCTTTGTTTCCTCAAGGCTGGACTACTGCAATGCACTTCTCATTGGGATTCCTAGCAAGAGCCTCCAGAAGCTCCAATACATCCAGAACAGCACTGTTAGGATCCTGATGAGAGTGCAAAAATATGAACATACATTTTATATGCTCCCGTTTTTGTTTTTTTGTTTTAACTCTGTAGCACTTTAACATTTATTTTAAATGAGTGCATGTCAAATAAAATATATTATTGTTGTTGTTGTTGTTGTTGTTGTTGTTGTTGTTGTTGTATTTGTTGTTGTTATTTCAAAATGTACACACTCACTGGGCATAGCTTATGTAAAACATGCCATATGTTTTATGTTTTTTTTTATTTTGGGGCAAACACGCAGGCCATTTGAAGCTAGATGTACGGGGATATTAACATTAGGATTAGACTGTTGTGATGTCATTATTCAGTCTTAACCATCAATACTTGCTCTTTTTCTCACTCACTGCCTGCATGTCTCACTCACTCACTATTAGGAGATACAGTCAATTAACACAAATTAAGCTAAATTTCATCTTCAGTCCCTGGGTCCCTAGATGAAACTTGCGCTGATGGCTGCGGCATATGTACTGGATAGTACTGCACCTCAATACAAGGAGAAGTTTTCATCGCTGTCCATGGTGCTGATTGCGCCTGCTGCTTTATTTCTATACTTGCCTGTGCAATAAAACCCTTTCTTTTCCGTTTTTCTGACAATTCAGGAAAGCAATGAAGATAGAGGAAATGATGGGCTCCAAACAGTTTCAGGGGAGGCTCAGTGAATGGAAGTGATGACATTAGTTATCAAAAGATCACATAGAATAGCCTAAATGTATGTGATTTGGGTAAGGAGATAGTTCGGAGATACATTACTTTTTAAAGAATTTGACAGTTTTTCCCACTTTCCCAGAGTCAGAACCTAATAAATGCATTCAGACAGACCTTTTTTATGTATTTAGTGTAGTCTGATATGTCAAACAGCAATATCAGGCTATCTTGGCTCAATTATTGACCTGAGCATCTATGAGATGGAGGGCGGGGGGGTCGCATTTTTAAGCCTTGTCTGAGGGGAGGCCCAGTCTCAGACTTTGACTTTAATCTACTATAATTGGAGAGCTGTGTGTTTCTCTGTCTGTTTGTCCAGCCAGGGGCGGCACACCGTTGCTCCGATCACCTCTGAAATTGGCCAAAACACTTTTCAGGGGTCTGGAATGAATCTGTTGGGAAGGGGGGAATTAATAATAATAAATCCGCCCACGGGGGGCACTACAGTGATATTTTACATTTTTAGGCCTTCATACTCACAGAGCCATTGTAACATTAGCATCCCTTCCCTGCTTCCCACTGATGATGTCACCAATGATGTCATTGATGATGTCCCTTGAGACATCACTGATGACATCACAATTGCTTGAGTGACATCACTCACTGATGACATCACAATTGCTCGAGTGACATCACCCTATCAGCCTAATCGTATCTTTCTTACTACCATAATTGGAGAGCTGTATGTTTGTCTGTCTGTACAGAGTTGTGCCGAGATTGTGTCGATCGCTTCCAAATTTTTCCAAAACACTTTTCAGGGTTCTGGAATGAATCTGGTGCAAAAGAATAAAAGAATAAGAAAAAATATGCCCACGGAGGGCACATAGCTGCTAAACGTCTGTACTCACGACTCCCATCAACAAGTCTTGGACAATGATTCAGCCTCTGCCTGGAGAGGGATAAAAGAGATCACAAAATACAAGCCGTCTGCTCTCCCATCAATGGATGATCCTCACCTGGCCAGCAGCCAAACGAGTTATATTGTCGCTTCCACAGAGAGAGAGGTGAAAAGGCGTATTAGGAAGCCGAAAACAAGGAAACCAGCTGGACCTGAGGCCGGCCCCGGCCCCTGCACCATCTCAATCCGGCCCTCAATGTCCTCAAAGGAAAACAAAACAACCCCCAAAAAGTCAATAAAAGACAGCCGCTACAGCCATTTGATTTGTATCACTATTGTTATGACCCGGTCTAGGGGTTTGGATCACAACATAAACCAAACACAACCCGGCCAATGCATCAAATTATGTTACGAACCGGCCTAGGGGAACCGGCCCGCAACACAAAAGTGCCCCCACTCTTCCCACTCCCAAGAATGGACAGCCAGAACCAAGATCCAAAGTTCACAAGCAGCAGTTTATTTTCACTTCAGAGAGAATGCCAACACAAACAAAACCCCAACCCTAAACCTATCAAAAGAAAAGGATGGTGGATGGGTTAAACCAAAAGACAAAACACTTACCTAACTCCTAAACAAAGAAACAGGAGAAAAGGTTATGAAAACAAACTGGGCTTCTCTCTCCTACATACTGCTACTTGTGGGTAGATAAATACTAACAGTGCACAAGTTACAATTTCACAATCTCTCAATTACACACAAGTTAAAAACTACAAAGCACAAGGTTCAGCATTGTGGCCTCCATTGTTGGAAGTGAGAGAGCAAGGGGCTGAAGGATGGCATCAGCTGGCTTAAATGATCTCCACCAACCAATCAGTCATCAGCAGCCCCATCACCTGACCAGGCCAATCAGGGTGAACACCACCTGCATCTCATTTCTCAATCACACACTGAAGCACACTGCAATACACACTGACACTGAGGAGGAAAGGATTGGTGTTAACATATGACAACCAAACATATGACCCCGGGTCATAACACTATGATATCAGGAGAAATTACCAATCACAGCGGGAGAGAGGGTTAAAAATAGACTCCCTCCCTCGGTTTTCCTCCTCTTCTGGAACTTCGTTCTGAGTCTCTCGCTCGTCTTGAGCGTTCTCAGCTTGAGCGTTCTCAGCTTCCATTCTGACGATTCATTGGCTGAGGACCAGGAGGCGTGGCTGAGGACCAGGAGCCGTGGCTGGGACAGAGGATTCTGCAGCTTTCGGCTGTGTTCTGGTTGTTGAGATCTCGTCACCATTCTGTAGCATGAGATCTGGAAGTTATGGTCGTATGTAAACTCCTCTTCCTCAGAACTGTCTGTAGATGGATCATTGATGTCTGGAACTGTATGTTTCTGTTTTCCAGACTTTGGCTCTCTTATCCAGTGTTCTGTGGGAAGGGCCTCTTCCAGGGGCAGTTCATTCACTGGCATGAGTAAGGTTCTGTGGAGCACACGCAGTTTCGTTTTTGGACTGCACCTTGTAAACTGGCCCATCTCCAACTCTCTCCACAACCCTGTGTAGGCTACTACTTGCTCCCAGTAAGCACGCAACTTCCCTGTACCTCTCCGACAGATTTCTTACCAGCACACGGTCGGTCACCTGGCTGAAGAGCAAAGCCCCTGACACCTCTGTCCTACTGTTTCTTGCCTTTTAATGAGGACTTCTCACTGTTGTTGGCAGCTATTTTGTATGCAGAGCGCATTCTCTTTGCCCATTTATGTGCATATGCCTGTCAACACCTTCGCCATGAGTCCTCGGAATTATGAATACCATAATGCGGCCAAAAGAAGAAAGACTTGGGGTTAAGTTAAAGAGACTGATGGAGAAGGAGAAGATGGCTGAGTATGAGCTGAGGAGGGCTGAGGCTGAAGCAGCAAAGTCATCAGCAGGCCATGCCACACCTAACAATCCAAACACATTCTCTCCAACAAGTTTGTCTGTCCTACCTACCACAACGCTGCAGACTTCATCATTGTGGTGGCATCGGGAGAGTATGGAGACTTGAACCCTGTGTTGTTTGAGGCAGTGCAACGTGGACTGTGTGGTGTAGAGGAGGAGAAGAAGCAGTGTGCCGGGTACCATGTGCCAACAGCCTGAGCAGGTTCTCCAGTCATTCAATATGGAAGATATCAAGCTCTACATGGATTTCATTGTCCTGGGCATTTTCCTCCTCATCTTTCAACTGGGAATCTTACTCGTCCTCCGCTACAAGGTCAAGGCTGAGCGACTGATGGCACATAGGCATAGACATTGCGACATTGCACGGAGGCAAGATCTGCCTGACGGAGCACTTCAAGCCTCTGTGGGCCAGGAACGTACGTAAATTCCAGTCACATATTAGATCTCTGTTTATTGAGATTAAAAAGAATTGATAGCAGCTATAGCCTATCATCTCGATATTGCCGTAAATTCCCTGCACCAACCATGTTTCTATGAGCGGTCACTCAAATGGAACGACCCGAAATGCAAGCTTTGGGGTTAATTAATGTCTCCGTGCAGCGCAGCGTCAACTTTGATACACGCTGCCTTGCATGCCGAGTCTCAGAAACAGCCCCCAAATTCCCCAGAATTTGAAGCCCGCAGTGGAATTCACAGGGGGTTGTTTGAGACCACGAATGAGAAAAACGAAAGAGTAGTCATCTGAAAAAATAAACCACGGCAGTGATGCTCAACACGATGTAGCCTATTAATGTGTGGTGTTCATGTTTTTGTTACTCAGCCACTGTTTGCTGGTCTGGTGGACCCGCCACATTATTGGGTTTCATTATTGGGTTTTGCCATAACAATTTATATAAAGATACTTACGAGATATTTAATTTATCCCAATTACAAGCAATGAAGACAACATATATGGTTAATAATGATCATTTACCTCTGTTAGATCACATTTATAAACGTGCTATCCGTTTTTTATGATAAAAAGGAAAAAAGCTTCTCTCTCTTAAAAAATGATCTCTAAGGCGCTCTGAGCAGAGAATATTTTCGCCATCTTGATCAACTGTGATGCAGAGCCACACAGGCAAAGCTATTTATAGGCAAAGCCCCCCTCACCAACAAAAAAATGCAGGTGCGAGAAAATATAGAATGGTTCCCGCAAAACAGAGGGTAAAATGTGCGGGACTATGTGAGCAGACAGGTGTCCGTGCTGCGAAGACAGAGGTCTCTCAAATGTGTAGTAAAGTATTATGTGGTGTTACAGTGGTCATTGTACATGGTTTAGACTGGATCTCTAGGTCAGCTATTATGGCCTTTTTACAGCACGTTTTGAGGTGGTAAAGCAGGAAGTAAAACAGGTGTAACCAATATCATTAATGAGGGACCTGACACTAGAACACAAATGGAATGGAACCATCATTAATGGTATTGGTGACCTGCTTTTGCTTTTCCTCCTCAAAACTGTGAAAAGGGTCTAGTATTAGAGCTACAGTATTGTATGTATTAGACAATGATGTCAAACAGATAGACAGTGAAGAAGGCCCTCCCAAAGAAACTGATGAGACCACACATCGGAACACCCACGGGCCGGCGACCTAAGGAGCTGATGTCATCGGTGATGTCACTTAGCTGTGATGTCATCGATGATGTCACTGCGATTATAAGGTCATCAATGATGTCGCTGCAGCTGTGAGGTCATCGATGATGTCGCTGCAACTGTGAGGTCATCAATGATGTCATAAGTGATGTCATAAGTGCAAGATATATATCAGCAATCTTTTCAGACTGTTCTGTTGCCATTACACCTCAGAGGAGAAGGAACTTCTGACCCGACAGAGCTGTGAATCAAGAGTTTTGCTATGACAGATAAGACGGTGAAGCCAGAGACTGTGAGTGTCCCCATGGAGGAGGCCATAATGTGTAACAGCGGTGGCCAGCCTCACGCACCACCTCAGCCGCAGGAGGCGTTCATGCTGACCCGCCTGAAGAAGGTGGCGAACCAGAGCACTGGAGCACATCGATTTTCCCACCTGCCCAAACGCTCTGCCGTGGACCTGGAGTTTACCGACCTCTCCTACACCATCCAGGAAGGGCCCTGCTGGAGGGACAGAAGTTACAAAGACTTACTCAAGTGCCTGTCTGGGAGGTTCTCCAGCGGCGACCTGATAGGAATGATGGGGTCCTCAGGGTCTGGGAAGTCCAGCCTAATGAACATTCTGGCTGGCTACAGGGAAACAGGGATAAAGGGTCAGATCCTGGTGAATGGGAAGCCCAGGGAGCTGAGGTCCTTCAGGAAAATGTCCTGCTACATAATGCAGGATCACATGTTGCTGCCACACCTCAGCGTGCAGGAGGCCATGATGGTTTCTGCCAACTTGAAGATGAATGAAAAGATGGACATGAAGAAAGAACTGGTGAATGAGATCCTGACTGCCCTAGGGCTCCATGAAAGCGCTCACACTCGTACCAGCTATCTGTCAGGTGGTCAGTGTAAACGTCTGGCCATCGCCCTCGAACTGGTCAACACCCCTCCAATCATGTTCTTTGACGAGCCCACCAGTGGTTTGGACAGTGCGTCGTCCTACCAGATCGTCTCCATGATGCGTTCTCTGGCACTGGGGGGACGAACCATCATCTGCACCATCCACCAACCCAGTGCCAAGCTCTTTGAGATGTTTGACCAGCTCTACATTCTGAGCCAGGGTCAGTGTATCTACAAAGGCACAGTCCCTTACCTCATCCCCTACTTGAAAACTCTGGGCCTGTCCTGTCCTACCTACCACAACCCTGCAGACTTCATCATTGAGGTGGCATCGGGAGAGTATGGAGACTTGAACCCTGTGTTGGTCAATGCAGTGCAACGTGGACTGTGTGATGTAGAGGAGAAGAAGAAGAAGTGTGATGAGAAAGGCCAATCTGTCTGTGCAACAAAGCGCCCTCAGGACTCCAGACACATAGAGAGACATACTTTTGCCACAAGCACACTGACACAATTCTGCATCCTCTTCAAGAGATCATTCATAACTATATGTCGAGACCGTTTGTACCTCAGACTGATGTCCCACATCTCCATAGGCGTGTTAATAGGCTACCTGTACCTGGGCATTGGCAATGATGCAAAGAATGCCTTGAACAACACAGGATTCCTCTTCTTAACCATGGTCTTCCTCATGTTTGGAGCGCTCATGCCTACCGTCTTAACCTTTCCTCTGGAAATATCTGTGTTCCTGAGGGAACATCTGAACTACTGGTACAGCCTGAAGGCCTACTACCTGGCCAAGACCATGGCCGATATTCCATTCCAGGTGATTTGCCCCAGCTTGTACTGCACCATAGTGTACTTCATGACAGGGCAGCCTGCTGAGACCAGTCGCTACCTGCTCTTCCTAACCCTGTCCATCTCTACTGCCCTGGTAGCCCAGTCCCTAGGCTTACTAGTTGGGGCTGCTTCCGCCTCGCTACAGGTTGCTACATTTCTTGGACCTATCACATCTGTCCCAGTGCTCCTCTTCTCTGGATTCTTTTACCCCATTGACACCATCCCCAAGTACCTTAGGTATGTGTCTTATCTCAGGTACAGCTTTGAAGGGGTGGTCCTGTCCACCTATGGGATGAACCGTTCAGAGCTGGAGTGTCCGGATTCCAGGTGTTATTTTATCCAAGACCCTAAGAAGGTTCTCCAGCATTTCAGTATGGAAGATGCCAAGCTCTACATGGATTTCATTGTCCTGGGAATTTTCTTCCTCATCTTTCGACTGGGAACCTTACTCGTCCTCCGCTACAAGGTCAAGGCTGAGCGACTGATGGCACTTATGCAAAAAGAGTGTGACCAGTGTAGGAGTTTAGGAAGGGGAAAGGGCAAAAATGCCCCCAAGAAATCTCTGAATGCCCCTAAAAACCATTGTCCAGGGGCAGAAATTGCCCCAATATTTTGATTATTTTATTTTCATTCAATTCATTTAATTTCCATCTCTAACACAGCACCTGCAAGCTGGTTGCCAGAAAATGACAATGAAGAACACACACACACACACACACACACACACACACACACACACACACACACACACACACACACACACACACACACACACAAACACACAAACAGTGCTGTTGTTCAACTTTATGCACTAATTACTATTTTTTAAAGTGCCCCCAAAATTTTGTAAATGCCCCCAGTTTTTAGACAGTGGGGGCAAAAGTTGCCCCTAAAACATTTCTATAATTTCCTACACTGATTGCGACTACAGTGGCTAAACAGTGACATTGCTGCCACAGCCATCGGGAGCAATTTGGGGGTCAGTATCTTGTCAGGACACTTCGACATGCAGACTGGAGGAGGTAGGGATTGAACCACCAATGATGATATGATATTGTAGCGAATCGGTGTTACACGTATTGTGGGGTTTCCGTGTGCTTACCTAGGAACTGATATGTGTGGGTGTGTTCCTAGGGGGAAGGGGATATATGTGACCAGCGGCCGGGGCGGAAGCAGTCAGGCTATGCGAGCGAGCTGACCGGGTGGTTGCATGGAGAACTAGCAGCGAAGCTAGCGGCTAGGAGCTGTTGAATAAGCCTGTGAATAAAAGCCTGTACCAACTTCAAGTCTCCGGTTCCTTGTAACGAATACCCGATCTGTTACATTGGTGTCTAGGAGTGGGATCGATAACCCTCTGCGACGGCAGAGAGGGGAGAAGGTGAGAGGAGGAACGGCAAAAGAGACTGTGTGCGGTGCGGCTTTTGGGCTCCAGACCTAGCGCTAGCAAGTTAGCTACCAGGGGTGCTAACTGCTAGCTGCTAAGACCACGTGTGATGGTGCGCGAGGAAGAATGGCCATCGGTGAACGGGAGAAAAGAGGAGCTGACGACAGGGATCAGCTCGATGCTGGCGGGCATGGAAGCCCGTGTGTTGAAAGAAGTCAGACGGCTGGTGGAAGAGACTCCTGCCTGGGCAGTAGAGGTGATGCGGGCGCTGCGGGAAGTCATGCAGCGGGTGGATTTGATGAGCCCGGAGGTAATGCAGCGGGGAGAGCGGCCGGAGGAGCCACGGAAGAGACTGTGTTGGACCTGCGGAGAGCCGGGCCACGTGGCGAGGTGGTGCCGAAGCGGCCCCGGGAGACGGACCGGGTATGCGGGACAACGACATGGACAGCAGGGAGCCTGCTGGGCATGTGGCGCGATCGGACATCTAGCCAGAGAGTGTCGAGAAGCTGTCGGGGACTGGAAGACAGCGGGAGAGGAGAGACGTGCAGGCGGCGGACAGGTGAGACTTTGTTGGACGTGCCGGTCGCCTGAACATTTAGCTAGAGACTGCACTAAGAGTGCGAACGCTGGAAGAGACACACAGCCGGGGGAGCAACCGGAGCAACAGGCAGAGGAGCAGCGGAGTAGCGGAGCAGTGGAGCAGCCTGAGCTACAAGCAGCGGAGCAACGGGGCAGTGCAGAGCCGGTTGTTCTGGGCAGGAGAGTGACGTTTGAGCCGGCCCAGGCTAGCTGCTCTGCATACCAGCCAGTAGTGGCGGAGATCACCATCAGTGACGAGACAATCAGGATAATGGGGATTGTGTTGAACAGCCAGAAGGAAGGGTGTCATGCACTAGGGGATGCATGGCAAAAACAGGGAGTCCACACAAGAACGTAACGTTTTGTAATTATATTTATTGTATTAAAGTAAATAAAGCATAGAAAAATAACGACGTGTGGGATGTGAGGATATCAGTTATCAGTAATGTGTGCAGTGTATGGATGTATGGAGAATGGTGGGTGCATGTTGTATTACCTGGTGCAAAACATAACCTAACAAAAAGGGAGGTTAGGCCCTTGAGCCGGGTGGCAGTCCTGCTTGCAGGAAGGACAGAGAGACCTGAGCTGCAGCCAGGGGAGCGCCCTATATAGTCCCCTAAGCCACACCCACCTCAGGTGAGCACAATTAGGCTGACGGCCTGCTGCACTCTGCCATCACAGAGGCTTCCCTCTAGCTTACAGTGAGGCAGAGTGGGCAGGGCCGTCACACCCCCCTCCATAAAAATGATGTTCCACATCATCTAAAAGAAAAACAAACAACAAATTAGCAACCAATAAACAAATATTATCCCAACTTGACCAACCTAAACAAATCAAATAGCCACTTGTCATCTTTGAATTAATACCTTATAACCATGCCCCTGGACGGTTTACAACAGTTTACAGCTCACCAAAACAAAATAAACTTTACTGTCTGCGTTTACCCACACTTGTCTGTGCACCTGTACACTACCTACCCATACTACCTGCTTCCCCACCATCCTGCCCCCAGCCTCGGCAACCTTGGTACCAGGAGCAATTTAAGAGAGCCGGAGACAGGATAGTCTAGAATGGGAAAAACAAGCAAAAACAGGAAATGTAAGTGAACAGGATAACACCTTAATGTATACGTGACAGTGCATCTGCCATCACGTTCTGCGAGCCTTTAATGTGGCGAATCTCCATATTATAGGGCTGCAAGAATAATGCCCATCGCATTAACCTCTGGTTTGGATTTTGGAGAGACTTCAAAAATGTCAGTGGATTGTGGTCTGTGTAAGCGACCAGTGGAGTTAAACCAGAACCCAAATACACATCAAAGTGTTGCAGAGCTAATATTAGCCCTAGCGCCTCCTTCTCAATAACTGAGTAGTTGAGCTGATAAGTGTTGAACTTTTTTGAAAAGAAAGCAACCACTCTGTCAACACCCTGCTCATCTGCTTGCAAAAGAGCAGCTCCGCATCCTACATTTGAAGCATCGACCTGTAGCGAAAATAACTTATCCAAATGGGGAGCAGCCAGAACCGGAGCTGAACACAACAGCGCCTTGAGATTTTGAAATGCCAACTGACAATTAGTTGACCAGATAAATTTGGTATCCTTTTTGAACAGCCTGGTTAATGGCTCAGCCACGGACGAAAAGTTTCTGCAGAAACTCCTATAATACCCTACTAGGCCCATAAACCGGAGCAACTCTTTCTTTGTAGTTGGAGGAGGATACTCAATCATTGCCTTGACCTTATCCTGAACCATGCGTACACTGCCCTGCCCGACCACCTTGCCCAAATAAGTTACTGTGGCCCTTGCAAACTCACATTTAGCCAAGTTGATTGTCAACCGTGCCCAGACCAACCTCTCCAAGAGAGCCTTAATACACTGCATGTGCTCAGACCAGGTATCGCTGTAGATTACCACGTCATCAAGGTATACGGCACATCCCTCCAAACCAGCCACCACCAAATTCATGAGGCGCTGAAAAGTTGCGGGCGCATTTCGCAGACCAAAAGGCATAACAGTGTACTTGTATAAACCAGATGGTGTAATGAAAGCGCAAACTTCCTGTGCTCGCTTCGACAGAGGGACTTGCCAATATCCTTTTAAAAGGTCAAATGTACTAACATACTTAGCTGATCCCACTTCATCTATACAGTCTTCCATTCGTGGAAGGGGAAAAGCATCTGGCTTAGTTACATTATTGACCTTCCGATAGTCTGTACACACTCTGTAGGTCTTGTCAGGCTTACCGACCAGTAGGCAAGGTGATGCCCAGCTTGAGCTGCATGGTTCAGCAATATGGTTGTCGAGCATGTACTCCACCTCTTTGTTCAAATGTTTCTGTTTTTCAGGAGACACCCTATAAAAACGCTGCCTTATAGGTACTGCCGTTTCATCCACCTCCACATCATGTTCAATTAAATGGGTACGAGTGGGCACATCGTGCAACAAAGCAGGATAGCCGTTAATAAGAGCCACCAACTCAGAGCGTTTATCATCATCCAAATAGGCCAGATTAGAATCAAGTCTACTCAAGGATTCTGTGTTGTTCAACCGACCCTGCAAAATGACCGCCGGGGTCTCACCCTCTTCTGGAGTAGCTAACCCAGATGAAGACCCATCTACCCTGGTTGTACAAAGACAGGAATTAACACTTTCCCCATTCCCTGCTTTACCCTCAGACTCCTTTGAGTAATAAGGTTTTAGCAGATTAACATGACACATTTTAGTCTTCTTTCTACTGTCTGGAGTAGCTATGACGTAGTTCTGCTCTGTCACCTGTCTCACAACCGTGTAAGGCCCACTGAATTTGGCCTGGAAAGGAGAAGTTATTATAGGCTTAAGGAGCAAAACTTGATCTCCAGCTTTAAACTGCCTAGGCTCTGCACGTCTGTCATGAAGAGATTTCATTTTGTTCTGTGACTGTCCTAAATTCTCCTTTGCACTTTCCACTGCCAAAATCAAGCGGCGTCTAAAACCATTGACATAGTCAAGGAGACTTTTAGGGGGTTCAGCTACTCTCCAGCTGTCCTCCAACATAGCCATAGGACCACGAACCTTGTGACCAAACACCAGGTCATTTGGGCTGAAACCTGTACTTTCCTGGACTACCTCTCTAGATGCTAACATCAGCCACGGTAATCCCTCCTCCCAATCTTTCCCCAATTCTGTGCAGTAAGAACGCAACATGGACTTTAGGGTTTGATGGAACCGCTCCAAGGCCCCCTGTGACTGAGCATGATAGGCTGAAGCCATATTATGCTTAACCTGAAGCTGTTTGAGAACTTCAGCAAACATACGGGAGGTGAAATTTGAACCACGGTCGCTCTGGATGACCTTTGCGATCCCAAAAACAGACATGAACTGTGTCAAAGCTTTCACAACAGACTTAGTGGTTATGGTTCGAAGTGGATAAGCTGCGGGGTATCGGGTTACTTGACACATAACCGTGAGCAAATATGTATGGCCCTGCGTGGAACGAGGCAACGGCCCAACACAGTCGATAATGAGATGTTCAAATGGTTTCTCCACTGCAGGGATTGGACACAGTGGAGCTGGCTTAATTGACTGGTTGGGCTTACTCGTCAATTGACAAGTATGACACTTTTTGATGTAGGCTGAAATGTCACGCTTCAAACGGGGCCAAAAACAATACCGCAACACCCGGTTGTAAGTTTTCCTTACTCCCTGATGCCCAGCAACATTATTATGACATGTTTGCAACACCAATGACCGAAATTTATTAGAAACCACAAACTGAAAAATTGGATCCCCACCTAGAGCTTCTGCAGTTGGAACCCACTTGCGAAAGAGCAAGTCCTGTTGCACAAAATACCCATGTGCACTATTGTTCATTTTGTCAACCGACATGGCTTTGTCAAACAGCTCTTGCAAGCTAGGATCATTTTTCTGTTCTACAGCCAAATCCCTATGTGACATAGATTTAAACTGCTCAGGCAAAGTCAAATCAACCAGACCAGACCTCTCGCCCTGATCAACACTCTGATTCTCATGTGAGGCGGCCATGGCACGTGTAACAGCGCAAGCTGGATACACCACTGCCCCATCAGATACACTGTCCTGCTGAACATCTCCAGGCCACTTCCTGGTAATTACATTTGGTACTTGGTCAGACCAAATTCGTTCCCCACAAAGGTCGTTACCCAGGATGATGTCCACCCCTGCAACCGGCAACTCCGGTCTCACCCCCATGTGAACCTCTCCATTTACCAACTCTGAAGTGAGGGACATTTTATGGATTGGCACAGGAAACACAAACATGCCCATTCCCTGGATCAAAATGCTCTCCCCTGTATCAGTCTCAGTTGTAAACGGCAACACTGACTCTCGTACAAAGGAATCTAGTGATCCACAGTCTCGTAGCACCTTCACTGGTACTCGTTTGTCACTTCCCATCACAGACACAAAACCATTAGAAATGAATGGCAAGTATGCATCAGCAGTTTTTGACTTCAAGAGCGCACTCTGCTGTCCTAAAGGCAAAGCTACTGGACTGAGTGAATTGGCCAGTGCCACTGGTTTAACCTGTGAGCTGGTGGACCTGTCCTTAGATTTGAGGACCGGACACTCATTTTTCCAGTGTCCTGCAGATTTACAATAATGACATACACCCACTGATTTGTCATGTGTACCTGGTGTCACCCTGCTGTCGGCCATATTTTTGTAAACCTCTGGAGCACCTTTTACACGAGGAAATGTATTGAACACATTCTCAGTAGCATGAGCACTGTAACTATTCTTGTGAATTAACACGTACTCATCTGCCAAAACTGCTGCCTCAGTTGCCGTTTTTACTTTGTGCTCAGTGATGTATGTAGCAACATTAGACGGTAGAGTGTTCTTAAACTGCTCCAAGACCATGAGGTTAAACAATTGTTCAAAATTCTCAACCTCAGATGATGAACACCAGCGCGAAAACTGTGTACTCAATTCTCTGACAAACTCCACATGTGACTGTTTGTCACGTTTCCTCCAGCCCCGAGCCCTCTGCCTGTAAGCCTCTGGCACCATCTCGTATATTTTTAACACTGCTTCTTTAACTTTTGCATAACTCCTAGAGTCCATAGATGTTAACGCAGCAAATGCCTCTTGTGCTTTCCCTGTGAGTACCGACTGCACCATTATAGCGCAATCTGCATCTGTCCAATTTTGTGCCTCTGCAATTCTGTCAAATAAGAGAAAGAAGGTGTCAGGATCCTTTTCATTGAACCTGGGAAGGAGCCTCAGGCTACTGCCAATGTCCATAGATTTGACACCTCCTCCCCTTTCAGTATTACCATTATTCAATGCATCTGCTGATAATTTACCCTGTTCAATCAACTCTAGCTTTTTGCTTTCCAAATCTAATTTGGCCAATTCAGTTCGTTGTTTCATTTTTTCCAATTCCATCAAATGATTGTGTTTTAATACCAAAAGTTCTTTTTTCCATCTGAAATCAACCTCTGAATTGACCTCATCATTCTTATCTTCAACAGGCTGCAAAATGCCCTTGTCTACCAAACCACTGATTAGACTGGCCTTCATTGCTGCCTTGAGCTTTTCTGTCACTGTGATGTCATAATGTTTAGCAATGTCCAATAGCTGATCCTTCGAACAAAGATCGAGTAACCCCACTGCCGGGGACCTAATAAACTTATCTGTAGTTGAAGTCATTTTTTTTTTTTTCCCTCTCTTGCGTATGCAATTTACAACAAACAAAAAAAACAACAACAAAACCCTAAGTGTTGGGGCTGTGCCTTACAAGGTGCAGCATAACTTAAAAAAAAAAAATGGAACAAACCCCCCCTAACTTATCTAACATTCCTAAATAAACTTACCTAACTTAGCCTACGTTCGGCACTCGGGCATGAGGATTCCTCCCCTCCAGCCACCTAGTGTGACCCCCAAGATCCGCCGCTAAACAAAAACTCCACTAAGGGTAAATTAAAGAAACAAACAAACAACCAATACCCTAACGGTAAGGGCTGCTCAGGGATTTGTTCCAACTAACAAACTCTAAACTAACACCTGCAAGTCACATCCCCAACACTTACCTCCCGTTGCAAATCTATACTCTGGGGCTGCGGGCAAATGCTCTCTCCGTCCAGCTCCTAACCAAAACCAAACAAACAAACTCAAGTGTGAAACTCCCAACCAAGACAACCTAAAAAAAAACTTTTTTTTTTTTTTTTTTTTTTTTTTTAACTAAACAACCCAATTAATTAATCAATTATGTACGGACGAGCCCCCATTTTGTCATGCACTAGGGGATGCATGGCAAAAACAGGGAGTCCACACAAGAACGTAACGTTTTGTAATTATATTTATTGTATTAAAGTAAATAAAGCATAGAAAAATAACGACGTGTGGGATGTGAGGATATCAGTTATCAGTAATGTGTGCAGTGTATGGATGTATGGAGAATGGTGGGTGCATGTTGTATTACCTGGTGCAAAACATAACCTAACAAAAAGGGAGGTTAGGCCCTTGAGCCGGGTGGCAGTCCTGCTTGCAGGAAGGACAGAGAGACCTGAGCTGCAGCCAGGGGAGCTCCCTATATAGTCCCCTAAGCCACACCCACTTCAGGTGAGCACAATTAGGCTGACGGCCTGCTGCACTCTGCCATCACAGAGGCTTCCCTCTAGCTTACAGTGAGGCAGAGTGGGCAGGGCCGTCATAAAGGGAGAGACATCACCTGCAATGCTGTTACAGTCGGGGAAGCGACACTCGAGTCTGCGGGTGAGCCTGGGGGGTTACCGCCGGGGGAACCGGCCCAGCCTAACCGCTACATACCCCCCACGGTTGCACTGCAGAGAGCCGAGGTGGAGATCGACGCCGGTGGTGTTCGCCCTGCTGTCCTGAACACGCCGCCCCCTGGGGGAGCGGGACGGGAGGACGAGCGAGTGCAAGAGCTGGACGACGACGACAGGGTCATCTGGAATGTCGACGTGCATGAGTGGAAACGCAAGCAGGCGGAGGACGCTGACATCGGTCCGGTGCTCGTGTGGGTGGCGAACGGACGCCGGCCCCCTGTGGAGGAGACTCACAAGTGTTCCGGGGCCACGAAGGGACTGTGGAACATGTTTTCGGACCTGCGTCTAGAGGAGGGGATTTTGAAGAAAAAGGGGCACAGAAGCGCGGGGTTCCAGTGGCTTGTACCTAGTTGCCTGCGGAAATTGGCACTGAGGGCGGTGCACGTGGACCCTGGATCCAGTCACTTTGGGCCTGAAGAGACACTAAGCCGCATCCGTAGAGTTTACTACTGGGGAAAACAAAAGGAGGACGTGCGGAGATACTGCAGGGAGTGTGAGGGCTGCGGGGCACAGAGGGGTTGAGCGGGACTAGTGTGCTTCAGGTGGGACAGAAGCTGTAAAAGGGGGGATGGAAATGGGGTTTAAATGGAAAATTAAGGAATGTGTGAAAAAGAAAGGAAATAATGGAAAACTAAACATTACGGAGTGCCTAATGGGAAACTAGACATTATGGGGGTACCTAATGGAAAACTAGACATTACGGAGTACATAATGCAAAACTAGACATTATGGTGGGTGTAATAAGAAGGGACTGTTGTTGGAAATGTTAAGTGAAATGTTGTGGGGTTTGTGGGAATTAGAATTTGATGTGGTGATGGGAAAAATGTTGTGTTGGGTGTGTTTTGGTACAGGGGGATATGTGTGTGGGTTGTGCATGTCGCGTGGAAGCGACATTAAAGTTGGGTGGGGGAAATGTAGCGAATCGGTGTTACACGTATTGTGGGGTTTCCGTGTGCTTACCTAGGAACTGATATGTGTGGGTGTGTTCCTAGGGGGAAGGGGATATATGTGACCAGCGGCCGGGGCGGAAGCAGTCAGGCTATGCGAGCGAGCTGACCGGGTGGTTGCATGGAGAACTAGCAGCGAAGCTAGCGGCTAGGAGCTGTTGAATAAGCCTGTGAATAAAAGCCTGTACCAACTTCAAGTCTCCGGTTCCTTGTAACGAATACCCGATCCGTTACAATATGATGTAGTTATACTGTGATGATGCTATCTTCGAGACATGCTTGCCTTGTGTGATAAGAGGCTATAAATGTAACTGCCCTGAACTGATGTCTGAATGTCTATAATAAATAAAATATAGCACCTGTCATAACAAAGTGCAATAGTAAGGTGATAGAAAAATAATTAAAAAAAAATCATAGGGGCCGATAAAAGGGGAAAATACTGCAATGAAACAACTGGGATAATAATTTTGTAAGAGTGATAAGAAAAAAGGAAAAAAAGACATTGAATTCCGAATCAGAATGAGAAGTGTCCATGTCGGATTGCTTTTAAGTTTACATGGGTCGGATTCAACGAATTCACCCAAAAAGACGAACAGTAAAATGCACTCACCAGAAAAGATGACTGGTATAACTCTTCTACGGCTCACACACTCCGGATTACATTACATTACATTACATTACATTACGTCATTTGGCAGACGCTTTCATCCAAAGCGACTTACAATAACACATTCTTGTCAGCAATAGAGCAATCAACTATGCAACACAGTCTATGGCAACTACAACATCTGAAGGAATAGTGGTAAAGTTAAGTTAGTCATTTATTTCTTTTTTTAATAAAGCCCAGTGAGCACAAAACGTTTTTTCAACGTTGATTTTTAGTTTAAATCTGGGTGATATTGGGTTTGAACGTCTAAGACCTAATTTCACCCTCTTTTCAACCGGCTAAAATGCGGTTACAACGTCAACGTGTAAAAAAACACAATTTGGTTAATCATATTGTAACGAATTGGGTATTCGTCCAAGGAACTGGAGACTTGCAGTTGGTACAGGCTTTTTATTCTTGTCTTCACAATACACGCTCCTAGCAGCTAGCTTCGCTGCTAGCTCTGCAACCACCCGGTCAGCTCCCTCGCATAGCCTGACTGGCCTCCGCCCCGGCCGCTGGTCACATATATCCCCTTCCCCCTAGGAACACACCCACACATATCAGTTCCTAGCCAAGCACGGAAACACCCCAATACACGTAATTACCCGATACGCTACATATCCCCCACACAAATTTTATGTCGCTTCCACGCGACATGCACAACCCACACACATCCCCCTGTACCAAAACACACCCAACACAATATTTTTTCCCATCACCACATCAAATTATAATTCCCCAACAACCAGTCTTTTCTTTTCAGCACCCCCGTCATAATGTCCAGTTTTTCATTAGGTACTCCGTAATGTCTAGTTTTCCATTAGGTACCCCCATAATGTCTAGTTTCCCATTAGGCACTCCATAATGTCTAGTTTTCATTATTTCCTTCTTTTTCACACATTCATTTAAACATTTTTCACAACAATTCATTTGATCTAAGCCTTTTACGTCTCCTATACCAATATTGGAGGTATTGAATGTGTCTAATCTATTTTACCGACCCACTAAGTGGCGACAGTTCTCTCCAGACGAGAGAAAGCAAAGAAAAAACAGCCGCGGGGAGGAAGCCATTCTCAAGGAAATGGCTTGGCGAAAATGCTTTCGATTTCGGCTGGGAGCTGGCGGTGGGGGATTGCATATTTGCATAATAGATTATGGGTGCAACACACTTTGAAACACGGAGCATAAATAAGACCAGAATCGCAAAAGCTTCATCAAAGCTCTCAACCAAAACCCCAAGAAACGAACGAGCCTCATTCTCATACTGTAGGCGAAAACGCTTTCACGCTGGTGCACACGGGTGGTGTGTCCCCCACGGTGGGGGGTTCCAAAAATAGATTGGGTGCAAAACACACTTTGAAACACGCAGCATAAAGCCTAGAATCGCACAAAGCTTCATCAAAGCTCTCAAACCCAAGAAACGAATGAGCCCCATCCAGACTCGCCGACGAGGGGCCGCCAGGGAGGGATGCTGCTCACTGCTCAGACAGGCAGGAGAAACTGGCTTGTGACAAACTGCTGAAAGCCACCAGACACGCCCACGGAGGGAGGAGTTTGAAGGAGAGGGCGTTCAGAACTATAATAGATGTCTGATATCTCACTGATGCCAAAAATAAATGGTTAAAGTGACTGTTCTGCCTGTTTGATTGAATTTCACAAAACTGCGATTATCTCAGCTTCCTGTCTCAGACGCTGAAACCATGCTGTACTCAACGGCTAATATCTACATAACCACTAACTCTACAAACTAACTCTTTTAGACAGAGAAAGCACACATTCTATTAGTACTTTTGTGAACTTTGTATTCACAAAGTCCAAGCAGAAAATAATCCTCGGCTCTTGTAAAATGAGCCAGAATCCTCAAAAAAACCCTCTGGCAGAAGCTACCTACAGTAAAAAAAAAACGGCTGGCAGTGAATGTGTTAACAGACTGTATACGCGGCTCTGTGTGTTGAATGAAGTTAACCTCTGAAGCGTACAGCCTACAGACTATAGATGCACACACACACGCAACATAATTTTAGTCTGTTACATAATATAATAGTCTCGTGTAACGGCGTTGTGTAGGTGGTACTTGCAGCAACCCATGTTAAGGGCTTGTCCAGGGGTGGATTCGCACTGCCGACCCTCGGCTTGGGAGTCCAACATGTTAACCGCGTAGCTATAGCTCCCTATAAAGAAACAAAAATATTCCACTTCGGGATTTCCATGTTACCAGTTCAATGCAGTTCAGATAACTCAACAAAAATACTCCATTCCGGGATTTCCCTGTTACACAAGAAAAATAACTTCGACCCAAGGAAACAATTTTATCGATTTATAGAGCACAATATGAAAGTTAAACGATAGACATTGAAGACATGAAAATGGGCTGCCTCAAGTTTCTCACATGCAGCATGATCGGCTATGCAATCGGCGACAATAAAGTAATATCTGCAATCAGCAGATCGCATATTTGAGGTCAAAATCGGCCGATACAGATTGCGTGCCGATCGATCTGTGCGCCCCTAGTTCATTCTACAGTCCAAATCACCATTTGAGGCAAATTGGAAGAACTTCCGTCAAGGCGCTCGTGAGATGTTGCGTTAACAAGCTTGAAAATGGCATTCGAGAGGTCGCAGTGACCTTGACCTTTGACCTTTGATAACCAAAATGGAATCAGTTCATCCTTGCGTCCAAGTCGATGTTTGAGCCAAATCAGAAGAAATTATATCAAGCCGTTCTTGAGATATTGCGTTCACGAACATGGGAATGGCGCTCATGAGGTCATAGTGACCTTGAAGTTTGACCACCAAAATGTAATCAGTTCATCCTTGAG
Organism: Poromitra crassiceps; assembly: GCF_964638095.1. Taxonomy (NCBI): domain Eukaryota; kingdom Metazoa; phylum Chordata; class Actinopteri; order Beryciformes; family Melamphaidae; genus Poromitra; species Poromitra crassiceps. The sequence continues at coordinate 40,463,943 of NC_139628.1, forward strand.
TCCAAGTCGATGTTTGAGACAAATTTGATGAAATTCCGTCAAGGCATTCCTGAGATATTTGAATTTGAATTTTCTTTATTTTTAATACAGGGACAGTGTACAAGAACATTAACCCTATAAAATAGGGAGAGATGCATCGTACCAGGTTATAGCAGAAATGCTATTTTCCACCCGTAGTCCCTGGGCAGGTAAAATACAAGCTTAAAACAGTAGGAAAAATAGAATCTGAAACATAGTAGGAAAAAAGTTAAAAAAATAAGGAAATTACACGTTAAGAGATACAAAACACTAGTAAACAGAAAATCCAATCATCCCTGCATCCCCATACCCACAAACCTTTAGAATACCCTCCCCCCCCAAACACACACAGACAATAGCTCTGGTGTTCGAGAGGTCACAGTGACCTTGACCTTTGACCACCAAAATCTAATCAGTTCATGCTTGAGTCCAATTCGATGTTTGAGACAAATTTGATGAAATTCCGTCAAGGCATTCCTGAGATATCGCGTTAACAAGCTTGAAAATGGCGTTCAAGAGGTCACAGTGACCTTGACCTTTGACCACCAACATCTAATCAGTTCATCCTTGAGTCCAAGTCGATGTTTGAGGTACATTTGATGAAATTCCGTCAAAGCATTCCTGAGATATCGCGTTAACAAGCTTGAAAATGGCGTTCGAGAGGTCACAGTGACATTGACCTTTGACCTTTGACCACCAAAATCTAATCAGATCATCCTTGAGTCTAAGTGGATGTTTAAGGCAACTTTGATGAAATTCCGTCAAGGCGTTCCTCAGATATCGCGTTAACGAACCTCGTACGGATGTACGGACGTACGGACATACGGACGGACAACCCGGATCCATAATGCCTCCGGCCTGGCTATCGCCGGCGGAGGCATACAAATAAAATTGCAATTTTTTCCACAACTCCGCAATTTCTGCCAGTTCCCGCAATTTTACCGCAAAAAATCACATAAAATGTTGCAAATTGCATCGCAAATTTTGAGAAAAGCCGCCGGAAAATCAAGCATTTATGATCGCAATAATCACAAAAAAACTCTGCGAAATCCTGGAGGGACTGATAGGCTACTGTGTGGTCCTATGAGGCCTGCACTCCAGGAGTGCCACATGTCTGTCAGTGTCACTGTATCTTAAGCTTTTGTCTTCATCCTTATTCCATAATGTTTTATTTCACCCACATAGGGTAGCCTATGTTACAACTAACCCAGACTATGGGGTGAGTTGTAAAATTTCACTCCTTGTGTTTGAGTCGAAACCATGCATTTTCTGTTTGTATTACAGAGACAGCAGCTACACCATTTAATAGCAGATACATGTAACTAGTTTGTATCACATTTTGAATGCATTGAGCTCCAAGACAGACTGAAATGTAATTTTTTTTACAACTATACCTGGGCCGTTTCTCAATACCAAGAATGCATTCTTGTTCTTGGGTTCTTGGGGAGAACGTTCTTGCTAGTCGTTCTTGGAAGAATGAACTTGCTAGGTCACAAGCACACATGACGCTGTTGGCAGTTTGAGACGATGCGTTCTTGAGGGTATTGCGCAATACCAGCGCAGAGGCCGCCTGCAGTACTACACAAATAAAAAGCTCAGCTGATGTAGATGCAGCCAATTGTACTCTGGAACTTTTTACCATTTTTCGCCATAAATGTTCGTAAAGTGGCACTTATTGAAACCTACTACCCTGCTTGTAGGCATCAAAAGTCATCAGAAATTAATTTAGTGATGAAATAAAACTTTAAATTGTAAAAAACTTTCCGGAGCTTATGGCGTCTTCTCTGCTGCGTTCTGCCTCTGCTTATGCCGAAATGCATGCTGGGATATCTGCCTTGCCAAGTTGACACAAGTCACCAACCAGAGCATCCTCGGTAAAGTGGGCATGTCGAGGACACATCCGGGAATTTTAAGCGTTCTTGGCGAAATGTGAACTTTGTATTGGAACAGTACTTGGGCTGCGACTGATGACGTTTCACAGGGACACAAGAACGCAAGAACACACAAGAACGCTTATTGAGGAACGGCCCTGGTCTCCCTTAAGTCAAGTTCACTTACGTTCCTCCTCGGGCTTCACTGCACGCTGTGCGGGTGTAGCGGCGTTTACTCTGCGTTGTGTGTTTTTCAGTGAAGATGCTACGAGCGGGTAGATCAGGCACGTGCACACATAGACATGAAAGGGGGCTTGAGCCCCTGCCTTTTTTTCAGTCTGTAAAAAGTGCCCTTTTTTTTTTCTTTTTTTTTAAATTATAATACATTTTTAATTTTCATTCCAACAACACATGAACAAAACAAACAGCTCAGACACATGAAAAAATAAAATAAAAAAAAAGTGCCCTTTCCTGACCATGAATGCATTTCTAATGATGCTTTGTATGGAAAGTGCCCTTTCCATGCCATCACTGAAGGCAGCATTCAAAGAGAAATGCCTTTTCCGAGCTCTCTTGGCCTTGAATGCACCATTTGTAATAGGCCTCTGCATGGAGCAGTGTTTTTCTAAACCGCCCCTGAAGGCACCAACCCAAAAACGCACGTGGCCCGTCCCCACCCACTCCAGCAGTGCGCACTCCACTCAGCCAGAGCAACCATGCAGACGGACAGCAGCAACACAGGCGCACACAGTCTGACAGATATATCAGTCAGTCAACGTGAATCAGGTATGTATGTTTGTCAAAGCCTCATCCTAAAATGAGATATTCGGTAACCCTTTATTTTACAGGTACTCTAGTTACATATGAACTATTTGTAATTACACATGAACACCAAATGTAATTACACAGTAATTACCAATAGTTATAAATGATGTTCATATGTAGTTACATTGTAACAGACCTGTAAAATGGAGTGAGTCTGTTCAACTGTAGTTCATATGTAGTTACATTGTAACAGACCTGTAAAATGGAGTGAGTCTGTTCAACTGTAGTTCATATGTAGTTACATGGTAACAGACCTGTAAAGTGGAGTGAGTCTATTCAACTGTAGTTCATATGTGACACCAGCTGGCGAGAGGGACCGTAATTCGGCCGTGGCCGTTCTTCACAGCAGAGCGTCAAAAGTATTTTCTTGAAAAAATGTTTTTTTTTCTTTTTCCCAATAGTACAAAATATATTATTTGAACTATCCATTCCATATAAAATGAAGACGTTTTGGGGTCATTAAATGCGTTAATTTTGTAAAATAAAAGTCCCTGTTTTGTCAAGGAGACGGGAGTGAGCCAGGCTGTGTCTTGGATTTGCATAAGTAGTATCGATTGGGTGTCGGCCGGCCTTTGTTTCTATCCGCCAATCACGGCGCGCGATAGGACGCGCACCAGCATAAATATTCAGTAGCCACCTGAGCTGTACACAACATCAACATTCAACAGCTGACTGAGACTGAGACAAGATGGACAAGCACCAGGCGAAAATGAAGAAAAATGATTCTGCCGTTGCTGCTCTCCTCAACAAATTCACCATTCCAGGTGGAATGGACAGTGAAGAATTGATGAATTCGTATGTCCTGGATTACATGACCGGCGGCACACAGGGCGCTGATGAAAGCGACGATGAGGACGATGAAGAATATTTTCCTGAAGACGTGGTGGCAGATCCAGACCCAGACGAGGCGGAGATCATGCCCGACAGCGCAGTCATTGAAAGCGTGCAAGAGATTTTAACATCAGTGGATCCCATAACCGTGGACACAGATTATGATCAGGAAATCGAGAAAATACGGAACTTTGACTGCAAATGCCAGGCCAGGCGTAAAGAGAACTCTATTCACCAGCCAATCTCCTGCAGTAAGAAACTTTGTGACAACGTCATTTACAACACGAGGCTGGATTACTCTGCTATGTCGCCAGAATGTAGAGATATCGCTATTATGGCTGTGTATCACGCTTTGACGAATGATTCTGACATGACTCAAGCCACAAAGCAAGTGAATAAAAAGCGACAAAAGAACCGAACGCAATACATGGTTAAGGCGACTGTTGTTTGCCGTGAGACCTTCTGCTTTGCGTTTGGGTGAGTTTCATATCTATCTTAACTCGTGTGTGTGTGTGTGTGTGTGTCTGTCTGTCTGTGTGAGATAGTGTGAGAGCGTGCCCATGTTTACAGTACAAAGATAGTATGTTGCAAGAGAAGCGTGTAGAGCTGCCATCTTCATGGCATTGTTGGTCATTGTCAAAATGGCGGCAACCTATGTGTGCAAACGTGCAGACCCGCCATGTTGGGTCGTCTTTGTTTGTTGCGCGCCAAAATGGCGTTCGCGCTATTGTTTTTCAGGACTGAAATTCCGACTCTTGCATTAAATACTCTTTGTAAGCTGATAGTCGCTAGTGTTATTCTAACCTTGCAAACAAACAAGATTTAGTTTATTGAAAGAGTTTATTGAAACAGATTGAAAGTTTTGAAACAGTCTTTGTTATATATCGTGACATTTATAGCCTAAGCAAGGGACAAACATTGCAAACTAGCTTAGGCTATAATGTCAGGATAAAGACTGTTTCAAAAAATATAAATCTGATTATTAATGTTTTATTTTGTTTATTCCAGCATCAGCACAAAGCTTCTGAAAGCCCTTATCAAATCCTACAAAGAGAATGGATTGGTCCCACGGCAGAGGAAGACACAACCACGCACAAACAAGAATTACCTCGGCTATGATGACATCAAAAGAGTCGTTACATTCATAGCAAACTATGCAGAGGACCACGCTATTCCTTTGCCCGGTCGTCATGCCGCGCATAGAGACTTTAGTGCTAAGCTTCTGCCAACTTCTGCCTCTAAAGCTTCAGTCTGGCGCCTGTACAAAGATGCTATGGAACAGCTTGGTAAGTTTGTATTAGTCTCTCTCTCACACACACACACACACACACACACACACTTCTATTGTCATAGTTATGCAAACATTCCGCAGCCTTCTCCATTCCAAACCTCTGACCCAATAAAACATGCGACATGAATGTGTGTGTGTGTGTGTGTGTGTGTGTGTGTGTGTGTGTGTGTGTGTCTTTAACCATTAGGCTATTCTATGTGATCTGTTTTTGATAAGTAAAGTACAGTGATGCTCATAAAAACATTGTCTTTGCAGGGCAGCGTGCGGTTGGCGAGTGCAGCTTCACAAGGCTGTGGAAGTCACTGGTCCCTCACATTGCAAGCACCAAGCCTAAAACGGATCTCTGCTGGCAGTGCCAACAAAACAACGACCGAATCATCCAGAGCATCAACAAACCAGATGAGTTGAAATCTGACAGTGTCAAGAAGCAGCAAGTGCATCTCGACTCTGTTGCAAGGGAGCGAAAACTTTATCAAGAGATGACTGCCGCCTGTAGAAAGACCTGTGACGAGTTGCAGCTGTCATTTGGGAAGAACAAACCTGCAACCAGGCCGATCACCATGCACTACAGTTTTGATTTTGCACAACAGGTGAGAATACATATTTATCTTATCACACCTCTCTCTCACACACACACACACACACACACACACACACACACACACACACACACACACACACACACACACACACACACACACAGATTACAGTTTGTATTTCATCTTTTTCCTATCTCTCCGTCTCTCAGGTGCACTACCCCTCTGATCCACAACAGCCTGGGCCTGTCTATTTTTTGACTCCACGCAAGTGTGGCCTTTTTGGTGTCCACTGTGAAGGCATGCCTAAGCAAGTGAATTACCTGATTGATGAGGGCATGGCATCAGGCAAGGGAAGCAATGCAGTCATCAATTACCTGCATCATTTTTTCAAGAAATATGGAGTTGGAGAAGAAGATGTGGACCTTCACTGTGACAACTGCAGTGGGCAGAACAAAAATAACTTTGTTCTTTGGTACGCCGCATGGAGAACGATGCACAAACAACACTTAAAGCTGAGCATTCACTTCCTGATTGTAGGCCACACCAAGTTTGGCCCCGACTGGTGTTTTGGACTGGTCAAGCAGTGTTTCAGGAAGCGCAAAGTGTGCACTTTGGCCGACATCAAAAAGGTTGTGACTGACAGCTCTCCTGTGGCACATGTGAACATCCCCCAGCTTGTCGGACATGAGAACGGCACTGTGTGTTTTAAAACCTACGACTGGCAAGAACACCTGACAAAATACTTCAGAAAACTGCCACAGATAAAGAGTTACCAGCACTTCAGGTAATTATCATTCCCATTTTATTTTATTTTATTTTATTTTATTTTATTTTATTTTATTTTATTTTATTTTATTAAGATTTTAAATGTGCCATTTCTTTCTTTTACAGCTTTGATGCGCAGAGACCTGGTCTGGTTGTCGCCAGAAAACACTGTGAAGCAGAACCAGTGGAGTTTCAGCTGCTACGCAACGTAGATGCCCGTCCGCCATTAAAGCCTCTTCCTGTACAGACTCCGCCTGGACTGGACATGGCCAGGCAGAAGTATCTTTTTGAGAAGATCAGAGAATTCTGTTCTGATGAAGCACAAGACATCACATGCCCTCCACCTGCATGTCTACAGGCTGGGAGGCCTCGCTAGCCAGCCTGAAAAAACCAGCATTCAAGACCCAGCCCTGCTCCGGGGGGGTTTGGCAATGCCACAAACGTTTTTGAGCTTTTGAAGTCAAAGTTCTTTTGATATTTTTTTACTTAACTTTTAGTTAAGTAGGACTGGTGGTTTAGTTAAGAATGTCATACGAAACCGACCTGGATAGCAAGGCACTTCCTGTCGTGTTCTGTCGTTTGTAATTTTTTTTACTTTTTACTTCTTTTTTTTCTTTTTTTTTGGTGCATTAACATTAAGGAAATCTATACTGATGTCATCCAATCAATGCTGATAATGTATGCTAATAGATAAAGGAGTGAGGATAATACAGTACATGCTTTGAATTCCTTAGTTTTAGCTATGCAGTGTTCTAAGCAGACCAGATGGCATGCAGCAGATGATAGAACGCTCATCCATAAGATACTTGAGACTTGACTTGGACTTGTGACCAAAGACCTGAGACTTGACTTGGACTTGTGACCAAAGACTTGAAACTTGACTTTGACTTGCAAAAAATGACCTGTGAGCATCTCTGGTATTACTGAATATTGGTTTTATATTAAATGCCTTTTGTTATAATAAATGCCTTTTTAGGATAATATTTTTGTAGTTTATTTTCACATTTTCACTGACTGAATGGTATATGTTTTCTGCTTACAACTTTAAGGAAAAGGTCAATAGTTCTCAAACTTTCACATCAAAACTTCACCTAAAAATAGACCGCAGACCCCCATTTTTGCTTTTAGATATTTTAGTACAGAAATGTATGACACCCATGACCATCTATTATTCTGTTACTTATGGATGGAATAATAGTGGAATAATAGTGAAAATAAATTACCCACAGTTGTGTGCACTCTCTCTCTCTCTCATCTGTCATTCTCAGTGACAGAGACTGACTGCTTAATGGTTTGGGAGTGGTCAATGTAAATGAGGAGCCATTGTTAACTCCCCCCTGCCTGGCTCATCCAGGTGTGAAAAGTTCACAATCTTTGAGAGGGGTTTTCTCAGGTTTCTTCTCCCCAGACCTTCCCAGATTGTGAACAATCAAATAAGCATATCTCCTTCAATTTTTTTCAGATTACAATGTGTGACACATCATTTGAAAGCTTACAGTCTGCCATTTCAGAATCTGTAAAAATCAGAAAAATGCCCTAGGCCTAATTGAGGGTCAAAACACCAGCTGGTGTCACATATGTAGTTACATTGTAACGGACCTGTAAAGTGGAGTGAGTCTATTCAACTGTAGTTCATATGTAGTTACATGATACCGGACCTGTAAAGTGGAGTGAGTCTATTCAACTGTAGTTCATATGTAGTTACATGGTAACATACCTGTAAAGTGGAGTGAGTCTATTCAACTGTAGTTCATATGTAGTTACATTGTAACGGACCTGTAAAGTGGAGTGAGTCTATTCAACTGTAGTTCATATGTAGTTACATGGTACCGGACCTGTAAAGTGGAGTGAGTCTATTTAACTGTAGGTCATATGTAGTTACATGGTACCGGACCTGTAAAGAAGCTCTGGCCTGGGACAGAGATAGCTAAAACCCAGTGGTGGATTCAAACCACTGAACTTCAGATTGCAAAGCAAGCGGCTTTAACCACTCAGCCACGAGGGCTTTCCAACTTTCTTAGTGGAGTTTGGGAGGATAACTGTATGTCAGTCACATGTAGTTTGTCACTTCCTAGCTTTATTATAAGCATAGACTTGGGGGGAAATGTTGATACTTTGTTAGTTGTAGCTTGAAAGACAGGCAATATTGATTAATGTGAATGCATTTCTGCAGTGTGACTGTGCCAGCCCCCCCCCCCTCCCCTCCCCCCCATGAGCTGTAAATGGCTCGTGGGACTATTTACACCACAATTCAGAAAATTATTAGAATTAATTTTTTTATTTAAAATCTTTAAATATAACTAAATGTTTCTAGAGCACAGTTCATACAATTTATTTAGCAAATAGGGGGGAGTTCCCCCCTTATGCGGATTAGGGGATTTATAGACTTTGGGGGGTGGGGGGGTGGGTGGGGGGGCTGGGCTGGGTATAGACTTTGGGGAGAGATGATCCGGGGGTCTGGTGACCAAAGGGGTCTTTGAGGGGCTTCGACTGGGTCCCCAACAAATTGAGAAATTGGGAAATTGATGGGGAAATGACTCATTTACAATAAGCTAACAATTAGAATGTAGAAGAATGGCTATTTTGATTATAGTTTCACTGTTACCTCTATATCTACAATACTTTTATTATAATTTTTGTATGGGAATTCTGGACAAAATCATACCTACAACTAAATAAAGTATCAATATTTTCCCCCAAGTCTCTGTGTATAATAACAAAGCTATGAAGTGACAGCAACTACATCTGACTGACATACAGTTATCCTCTTAAACTCCACCATGAAATTTTGAAAGCCCTCGTGGCTGAGGGGTTAAAGCCGCCTGCTTTGCAATCAGAAGTTCAGTGGTTCGAATCCACCACTGGGTTTTAGCAATCTCTGTCCCAGCTGGGAGCTTATTTACAGGTCCAGGTCTGGTACCATGTAACTACATATGAACTACAGTTGAACAGACTCACTCCACTTTACAGGTCCGGTACCATGTAACTACATATGAATTACAGTTGAACAGTCTCACTCCACTTTACAGGTCCGGTACCATGTAACTACATATGAACTACAGTTGAACAGACTCACTCCATTTTACAGGTCTGTTACAATGTAACTACATATGAACTACAGTTGAACAGACTCACTCCATTTTACAGGTCTGTTACAATGTAACTACATATGAACTACAGTTGAACAGACTCACTCCATTTTACAGGTCTGTTACAATGTAACTACATATGAACTTCATTTATAACTATTGGTAATTACTGTGTAATTACATTTGGTGTTCATGTGTAATTACAAATAGTTCATATGTAACTAGGGTACCTGTAAAATAAAGGGTTACCAGATATTCCTCTAAATCTGGTTAAAATCAGAATATTTAAAATGAGTTATACCCCTAAATTGGCCTTCAAATTGCCTCAAATTTCCGCTGCCGCCCTCCGGACGGCAGCTGTAGTGCCCTTTTATGAATTTGAGCCCCTGCCCCTCTAATGTTCTCTGCACGTCCCTGGGGTAGATGATGGTGTAGTATTGTCACCAGCCTGCATCTGTATGACAGTAATAGTAAACAGTGATGAATACACAGCTCTCAGGTCTCATGAATCTGCTAGACCCCATGTTTTCAAAGTGCGATGGATGTTCCTCCAGTGGAGAAAATGTGATGTGGTGCCATATAGGTAGGTGCCCATACAATGGGATAAACTTGAGGTTCCCTACAGGTGCCTTTGTGATGAAAAACTCATGAACCGTCCTCTCAGATGCCCTTCCAAGTGAGAAAAGATGATGAAGTGCCCTTGCAATGGTGAGGAAAAAAGTCTCAGTGAAGAAAATGAGAAGCAGTGTCCTACACTAGTCTCCCCTACAGGCTACAGGGCACCAAATAATTTAATACAATTTTGAATTGACCTCCTTCATGATAATTCACTATATGTTTACAATCAGGGAGGCAAAGTCATTAAAATATGCATTGCATTAAAATATGATTAAGATCAGTGCATATGATGAAATTGTGGTGTTAAAATGTGTCATATATATATATATATATATATATATATATATATATATACTGTATATACAGTATATTTAAGCAATATCACACGAGAGGGAGTGCGGTTGTTGGCTAATATCGGCACTGCTGTGATTCGGTCGTAGGCGCGAGGCCGCAATATACTGTTGCTTTTATACAACAGTTCTATTAAACAAAGCTGATGACAAAAAGCTGAGAAAATATATGATTTCTCTATTTATTCCTCCGCGAACAAAAATAGTTCCCTCAGCTTTCTGCTTTGCCGAAAACGTAGCCTAATCAGTCTAATTAACTGCAGGCTGTCTACTTTACTACTGTCTACTCTACAGCTGTGAAGCATTTTGTTGATTAGGGCAGCTGTGAAGCGAAGTGATCTACACACAGTGAAGCGCCAGTGCATTATCATGAAATATTGGCACTGGTAGGATCCCTCTTGTCCAATCAAATTGCCCGGCCGGAACTTACTGTTGTATAAATATATATATACACCGTATATATATATAATGTGTGTGTGTGTGTGTGTGTGTGTGTGTGTGTGTGTGTGTGTGTGTGTGTGTGTGTGTGTGATTTTTATTTTTGCTGCCGAGGCCGATATCGGCTTTGCACAAATTTTTCCACCTAATTTCAGAGAACATCATCTTTCCAGTATATTGCAATTAACACATTATTATGCCTACTCTTATCATGATGGCCCACTGGCAGATGCATACAATGCTTTCTTTTCCAAAACTGAGTTTGGTCCAGTCATCTCCCATAATCACATTTTCTGGCCAAGACATTCCCCTCTCCCCACTAAGTCACCAACCTGGGCTAGGTTCGACCCTCACCTGACCTTTGACACATCACATCCAACATCTGTGCAAGACCTCCTCCTACAAGACCATTTGCAAACTCCATCACACACGCTTGCCAGATGCTGAGAAACTTGTCCATGCCTTTGTCTCCTCAAGGCTGGACTACTGCAATGCACTTCTCATTGGGATTCCTAGCAAGAGCCTCCAGAAGCTCCAATACATCCAGAACAGCACTGTTAGGATCCTGATGAGAGTGCAAAAATATGAACATACATTTTATATGCTCCCGTTTTTGTTTTTTTGTTTTAACTCTGTAGCACTTTAACATTTATTTTAAATGAGTGCATGTCAAATAAAATATATTATTGTTGTTGTTGTTGTTGTTGTTGTTGTTGTTGTTGTTGTTGTTGTATTTGTTGTTGTTATTTCAAAATGTACACACTCACTGGGCAAAATAAGAAAACTACTTACACTTAGCTTATGTAAAACATGCCATATGTTTTTTTTAATTTAACATTCTCTTTCAAACAAAACTGTAAGATGATCAGTACTGTTTTTCCTTTCAGTCTGACCTTGCTGCAACACATTCCTCCGCAGCAGCCAGCCAACTCCGCGAGGCCAGCACGCCTTGTGAACAAAGTTGCACATGAGATGTATTTCAGTCAGACACACAGAGCTCCAGAGAGATAAAAATGATATTTATATATCACAGACCAAGGCCATAGCCATGGACTTATTGGTGTGTGGGGGAATGGGGGGGGGGGGGGGGGGTTGGGGCAAACACGCAGGCCATATGAAGCTAGATGTACGGGGATATTAACATTAGGATTAGACTGTTGTGATGTCATGATTCAGTCTTAACCATCAATACTTGCTCTTTTTCTCACTCCCTGCCTGCATGTCTCACTCACTCACTATTAGGAGATACAGTCAATTAACACAAATTAAGCTAAATTTCATCTTCCGTCCCTGGGTCCCTAGATGAAACTTGCGCTGATGGCTGCGGCATATGTACTGGATAGTACTGCACCTCAATACAAGGAGAAGCTTTCATCGCTGTCCATGGTGCTGATTGCGCCTGCTGCTTTATTTCTATACTTGCCTGTGCAATAAAACCCTTTCTTTTCCGTTTTTCTGACAATTCAGGAAAGCAATGAAGATAGAGGAAATGATGGGCTCCAAACAGTTTCAGGGGAGGCTCAGTGAATGGAAGTGATGACATTAGTTATCAAAAGATCACATAGAATAGCCTAAATGTATGTGATTTGGGTAAGGAGATAGTTCGGAGATACATTACTTTTTAAAGAATTTGACAGTTTTTCCCACTTTCCCAGAGTCAGAACCTAATAAATGCATTCAGACAGACCTTTTTTATGTATTTAGTGTAGTCTGATATGTCAAACAGCAATATCACGCAATCTTGGCTAAATTATTGACCTGAGCATCTATGAGATGGAGGGCGGGGGGGTCGCATTTTTAAGCCTTGTCTGAGGGGAGGCCCAGTCTCAGACTTTGACTTTAATCTACTATAATTGGAGAGCTGTGTGTTTCTCTGTCTGTTTGTCCGGCCAGGGGCGGCACACCGTTGCTTCGATCACCTCTGAAATTGGCCAAAACACTTTTCAGGGGTCTGGAATGAATCTGTTGGGAAGGGGGGAATTAATAATAATAAATCCGCCCACGGGGGGCACTACAGTGATATTTTACATTTTTAGGCCTTCATACTCACAGAGCCATTGTGACATTAGCATCCCTTCCCTGCTTCCCACTGATGATGTCACCAATGATGTCATTGATGATGTCCCTTGAGAGACATCACTGATGACATCACAATTGCTTGAGTGACATCACTCACTGATGACATCACAATTGCTCGAGTGACATCACCCTATCAGCCTAATCTTATCTTTCTTACTACCATAATTGGAGAGCTGTATGTTTGTTTGTCTGTCTGTCCGTACAGAGTTGTGCCGAGATTGTGCCGATCGCTTCCAGATTTTTCCAAAACACTTTTCAGGGTTCTGGAATGAATCTGGTGCAAAAGAATAAAAGAAAAGAATAAGAAAAAATATGCCCACGGAGGGCACATAGCTGCTAAACGTCTGTACTCACGACTCCCATCAACAAGTCTTGGACAATGATTCAGCCTCTGCCTGGAGAGGGATAAAAGAGATCACAAAATACAAGCCGTCTGCTCTCCCATCAATGGATGATCCTCACCTGGCCAGCAGCCAAACGAGTTATATTGTTGCTTCCACAGAGAGAGACGTGAAAAGGCGTATTAGGAAGCCGAAAACAAGGAAACCAGCTGGACCTGAGGCCGGACCCGGCCCCTGCACCATCTCAATCCGGCCCTCAACGTCCTCAAAGGAAAACAAAACAACCCCCAAAGAGTCAATAAAAGACAGCATTATGTGAATGAATGTCATCCGCTAAAGCCATTTGATTTGTATCACTATGATATCAGGAGAAATTACCAATCACAGCGGGAGAGAGGGTTAAAAATAGACTCCCTCCCTCGGTTTTCCTCCTCTTCTGGAACTTCGTTCTGAGTCTCTCCCTCGTCTTGAGCATTCTCAGCTTCCATTTTGACGATTCATTGGTTGAGGACCAGGAGGCGTGGCTGAGGACCAGGAGCCGTGGCTGGGACGGAGGATTTCGGCTGTGTTCTGGTTGTTGAGATCTCGTCACCATTCTCTGCCCTGGTGAAGAAGACAGCAGGGAAGCTGTACCATCTCAGGAGGCTGAGGAAGCACACAAAATCCTCAGCCTTACTGAAAGCCTTCTACTTTGCCACAGTGGAGTCAGTGCTGACGGGCAGCATCACTGCCTGGTATGGCAACTGCAGCGGCAAGGACAGGAAGAGGCTGACTCTGGTCATAAAGGCCGCGGAGCGCACCACCCGCTCCACCTTACCCCGCCTGGAGGACATTTACCTTAAACGTTGCAGAGCCAAGGCGACAAAGATAATGAAGGACAGCTCCCATCCAGGCCACCACTTGTTTGAGAGGTTGCGGTCTGGGAGGAGAATGAGACACCTAGCAGCTAGGACTGAGAGGATGAAGAATAGCTTCTTCCCTCAGGCCATTAGGGCCCTTGATACCCACAGATAGATGGTTGTGTATGTATGTATATATATATGTATATATATATGTGTATGTATGTATATATATATAATGATGGTAATAATGATATATAGTTAGTATATAGTTATATATAGTTATACAGATTTATATTGTTATAGTATGAAATCAAGCACTTTAGATACATTTGCACTTCTTTTGGTATTGTAGTGCATTATGTTTATTGCTGCTATGTATGTATATATATATATATATTTTTTTTACTGCCTATCAAATTATTGGGGGATTTACGGTGCTATTGGGGGAACCCCCTACTCGATTTTATCAATCCAAATTTTTTTAAATTCTTAATTTTAACTTCTTAACTTAGTATTGGTTCAAACTATATTTGACTGCACTATGTTTTTAACTTTTGACCGTATTATGTTGTCTTGTCTGTCTCTGCATGTGCACAGTCTTGGAGTGGCTGCGGCCCTAATTTCACTGCTCATTGCTTCTGTGATGCTGTATGTGACAATAAAAACCTTGAACCTTGAACCTTGAACCTGTAGCATGGGATCTGACTGGAAGTTATGGTCGTATGTAAACTCCTCTTCCTCAGAACTGTCTGTAGATGGACCATTGATGTCTGGAACTGTATGTTTCTGTTCTCTAGACTTTGGCTCTCTTATCCAGTGTTCTGTGGGAAGGGCCTCTTCCAGGGGCAGTTCATTCACTGGCATGAGTAAGGTTCTGTTGAGCACATGCAGAGTTTTGGGGCCGTTTTTGGACTGCACCTTGTAAACTGGCCCATCTCCAACTCTCCACAACCCTGTGTAGGCTACTACTTGCTCCCAGTAGGCACGCAACTTCCCTGTACCTCTCCGACAGATTTCATACCAGCACACGGTGGTCACCTGGCTGAAGAGCAAAGCCCCTGACACCTCGTGCAATTATAGGCATGCACGACATGGAACAGATGATCTTTCCACTGACTTTCTTTCACCCTACAGTGATGTCATAAGCCTAGGGCAGAGTGATCGAGTTCTCATCATTACAGTCTAGTTGCTTAGGCTGTCAACACCTTCGCCATGAGTCCTCGGAATTATGAATACCATAATGCGGCCAAAAGAAGAAAGACTTGGGGTTAAGTTAAAGAGACTGATGGAGAAGGAGAAGATGGCTGAGTATGAGCTGAGGAGGGCTAATGCTGAAGCAGCAAAGTCATCAGCAGGCCATGCCACACCTAACAATTCAAACACATTCTCTCCAAAGAGTTTGTCTGTCCTACCTACCACAACCCTGCAGACTTCATCATTGAGGTGGCATCGGGAGAGTATGGAGACTTGAACCCTGTGTTGTTTGAGGCAGTGCAACGTGGACTGTGTGATGTAGAGGAGGAGAAGAAGCAGAGTGCCGGGTACCATGTGCCAACAGCCTGAGCAGGTTCTCCAGTCATTCAATATGGAAGATATCAAGCTCTACATGGATTTCATTGTCCTGGGCATTTTCTTAATCATCTTTCAACTGGAAATCTTACTCGTCCTCCGCTACAAGGTCAAGGCTGAGCGACTGATGGCACATAGGCATAGGGGCCAGGAACGTGCCGCTCTTCGGCCTGGCGCATCTCATGGCACTGGCAGTTTCTCTTAGACAAAAACAGTGTCGGAAAACATGTGCGGCGCCATGATTTCAGTTCGGACAATTGGAATAAATTCCAGTCACATATTAGATCTCTGTTTATTGAGATTAAAAAGAATTGATAGCAGCTATAGCCTATCATCTCGATATTGCCGTAAATTCCCTGCACCAACCATGTTTCTATGAGCGGTCACTCAAATGGAACGACCCGAAACGCAAGCTTTGGGGTTAATTAATGTCTCAGTGCAGCGCAGCGTCGACTTTGATGCCTGCCTTGCATGCCGAGTCTCAGAAACAGCCCCCAAATTCCCCAGAATTTGAAGCCCGCAGTGGAATTCACAGGGGGTTGTTTGAGACCATGAATGAGAAAAACGAAAGAGTAGTCAGCGGAAAAAATAAACCACGGCAGTGATGCTCAACACGATGTAGCCTATTAATGTGTGGTGTTCATGTTTTTGTTACTCAGCCACTGTTTGCTGGTCTGGTGGACCCGCCACATTATTGGGTTTCATTATTGGGTTTTGCCATAACAATTTATGTAAAGATACTTACGAGATATTTAATTTATCCCAATTACAAGCAATGAAGACAACATATATGGTTAATAATGATCATTTACCTCTGTTAGATCACATTTATAAACGTGCTATCCGTTTTTTATGATAAAAAGGAAAAAAGCTTCTCTCTCTTAACACTGCCGTGGACGAGTTAACTCGTCAAAAAAAATCCAACGGTTGACTGCCGTGGACGAGTTTTTTTTTACGGTGGGACGTGGATCCAACCCTTTTACATCTCCTATAAAAATATGGGAGCCACCGAACGTGTACAACCCATTCCACCGACCCACTAAGTGGCGACAGTGCTCTCCAGACGAGAGAAAGCTGAGCCAAAACTGTAGGGAAAAGCGTGAGGAAACCATTCTCATACTGTAGAATGGTTTGGCGAAAACGCTTTCGCGCTGGCGCACAACGGTGGCGCACAACGGTGGGGGGTTCCAAAAATAGACTGGGTGCAACACACTTTGAAACACGCAGCATAAAGGCCAGAATCGCATGCAGCTTCATCCCAGGGAAATCACTGTTCCCGATCCAGACTCGCCCGACTCGCCAGGCAGCACAGACAGGCAGCAGAAACTCGCTTGTGACACATCCGCTGCAGAGCCACGGAGGGAGGAGGAGAACACACACGGAGGGAGGAGTTTGAAGGAGAGGGGGGTGGGGGTGCTGTTATGGAGGAAATTACTGTTCAGAACTATTGTTTAGATGTCTGATGTCTTACTGATGCCAAAAATAAATGGTTAAAGTGACTGTTCTGCCTGTTCTATCGAATTTCACAAAAATGCAATTATCTCAGCTTTCATTCTCAGACGCTGAAACCATGCTGTATTCAACTGCTAATGCCTACATAACTGCTAACTCTACAAACTAACTCTTTTAGACAGAGAAAGCACACATTCTATTAGTTCTTTTGAGATATTTTGTGTTCACAAAGTCCTAGCAGAAAATAATCCTCGGCTCTTGAAAGATGAGCCAGAATCCTCAAAAAAAAACCTTGGCAGAAGCTACCTACAGTAAAAAAAAAACTGTTGGCAGTGAAAATGATCTCTAAGGCGCTCTGAGCAGAGAATATTTTCGCCATCTTGATCAACTGTGATGCAGAGCCACACAGGCAAAGCTATTTATAGGCAAAGCCCCCCTCACCAACAAAAAAATGCAGGTGCGAGAAAATATAGAATGGTTCCCGCAAAACGGAGGGTAAAATGTGCGGGACTATGTGAGCAGACAGGTGTCCGTGCTGCGAAGACAGAGGTCTCTCAAATGTGTAGTAAAGTATTATGTGGTGTTACAGTGGTCATTGTACATGGTTTAGACTGGATCTCTAGGTCAGCTATTATGGCCTTTTTACAGCACGATTTGAGGTGGTAAAGCAGGAAGTAAAACAGTGGGTGTAACCAATATCATTAATGAGGGACCTGACACTAGAACACTTAAATGGAATGGAAACATCATTAATGGTATTGGTGACCTGCTTTGCTTCCTGCTTTACCTCCTCAAAACTGTGAAAAGGGTCTAGTATTAGAGCTATTGTATGTATTAGACAATGATGTCAAACAGACATATAGACAGTGAAGAAGGCCCTCTCAAAGAAACTGATAAGACCACACATCGGAACACCCACGGGCCGGCGACCTAAGGAGCTGATGTCATCGGTGATGTCACTTAGCTGTGAGGTCATCGATGATGTCGCTGCAACTGTGAGGTCATCAATGATGTCATAAGTGATGTCATAAGTCCAAGATATATCAGCAATCTTTTCAGACTGTTCTGTTGCCATTACACCTCAGAGGAGAAGGAACTTCTGACCCGACAGAGCTGTGAATCAAGAGTTTTGCTATGACAGATAAGACGGTGAAGCCAGAGACTGTGAGTGTCCCCATGGAGGAGGCCATAATGTGTAATGGCGGTCGCCAGCCTCACGCACCACCTCAGCCGCAGGAGGCGTCCATGCTGACCCGCCTGAAGAAGGTGGCGAACCAGAGCACTGGAGCACATCGATTTTCCCACCTGCCCAAACGCTCTGCCGTGGACCTGGAGTTTACCGACCTCTCCTACACCATCCAGGAAGGGCCCTGCTGGAGGGACAGAAGTTACAAAGACTTACTCAAGTGCCTGTCTGGGAGGTTCTCCAGCGGTGACCTGATAGGAATCATGGGGCCCTCAGGGTCTGGGAAGTCCAGCCTAATGAACATTATGGCTGGCTACAGGGAAACAGGGATAAAGGGTCAGATCCTGGTGAATGGGAAGCCCAGGGAGCTGAGGTCCTTCAGGAAGATGTCCTGCTACATAATGCAGGATGACATGTTGCTGCCACACCTCAGCGTGC
Organism: Poromitra crassiceps; assembly: GCF_964638095.1. Classification (NCBI taxonomy): domain Eukaryota; kingdom Metazoa; phylum Chordata; class Actinopteri; order Beryciformes; family Melamphaidae; genus Poromitra; species Poromitra crassiceps. Next base: position 40,482,485 of record NC_139628.1, read on the forward strand.
AGGAGGCCATGATGGTTTCTGCCAACTTGAAGATGAATGAAAAGATGGACATGAAGAAAGAACTGGTGAATGAGATCCTGACTGCCCTAGGGCTCCATGAAAGCGCTCACACTCGTACCAGCTATCTGTCAGGTGGTCAGTGTAAACGTCTGGCCATCGCCCTCGAACTGGTCAACAATCCTCCAGTCATGTTCTTTGACGAGCCCACCAGTGGTTTGGACAGTGCGTCGTCCTACCAGGTCGTCTCCATGATGCGTTCTCTGGCACTGGGGGGACGGACCATCATCTGCACCATCCACCAACCCAGTGCCAAGCTCTTTGAGATGTTTGACCAGCTCTACATTCTGAGCCAGGGTCAGTGTATCTACAAAGGCACAGTCCCTTACCTCATCCCCTACTTGAAAACTCTGGGCCTGTCCTGTCCTACCTACCACAACCCTGCAGACTTCATCATTGAGGTGGCATCGGGAGAGTATGGAGACTTGAACCCTGTGTTGTTCGATGCAGTGCAACGTGGACTGTGTGATGTAGAGGAGAAGAAGAAGAAGTGTGATGAGAAAGGCCAATCTGTCTGTGCAACAAAGCGCCCTCAGGACTCCAGACACATAGAGAGACATACTTTTGCCACAAGCACACTGACACAATTCTGCATCCTCTTCAAGAGAACATTCATAACTATATGTCGAGACCGTTTGTTGACCCACCTCAGACTGATGTCCCACATCTCCATAGGCGTGTTAATAGGCTTCCTGTACCTGGGAATTGGCAATGATGCAAGCAATGTCTTGAACAACACAGGATTCCTCTTCTTCACCATGGTCTTCCTCATGTTTGGAGCGCTCATGCCTACCGTCTTAACCTTTCCTCTGGAAATATCTGTGTTCCTGAGGGAACATCTGAACTACTGGTACAGCCTGAAGGCCTACTACCTGGCCAAGACCATGGCCGATATTCCATTCCAGGTGATTTGCCCCAGCTTGTACTGCACCATAGTGTACTTCATGACAGGGCAGCCTGCTGAGACCAGTCGCTACCTGCTCTTCCTAACCCTGTCCATCTCTACTGCCCTGGTAGCCCAGTCCCTAGGCCTACTAATTGGAGCTGCTGCCGCCTCGCTACAGGTTGCTACATTTCTTGGACCTATCACATCTGTCCCAGTGCTCCTCTTCTCTGGATTCTTTGTCACCTTTGACACCATCCCCAAGTACCTTAAGTGGTGCTCTTATGTGTCTTATATCAGGTACGGCTTTGAAGGGGTGGTCCTGTCCACCTATGGGATGAACCGTTCAGAGCTGGAGTGTCCGGATTCCAAGTGTATGTTCCAACAACCTAAGGAGGTTCTCCAGCGTTTCAGTATGGAAGATGCCAAGCTCTACATCGATTTCATTTTCCTGGGAATTTTCTTCCTCATCTTTCGACTGGGAACCTTACTCGTCCTCCGCTACAAGGTCAAGGCTGAGCGACTGATGGCACTTATGCAAAAAGAGTGTGACCAGTGTAGGAGTTTAGGAAGGGGAAAGGGCAAAAATGCCCCCAAGAAATCTCTGAATGCCCCTAAAAACCATTGTCCAGGGGCAGAAATTGCCCCAATATTTTGATTATTTTATTTTCATTCAATTCATTTAATTTCCATCTCTAACACAGCACCTGCAAGCTGGTTGCCAGAAAATGACGATGAAGAACACACACACACACACACACACACACACACACACACAAACACAAACAGCGCTGTTGTTCAACTTTATGCACTAATTACTATTTTTTAAAGTGCCCCCAAAATTTTGTAAATGCCCCCAGTTTTTAGACAGTGGGGGCAAAGGTTGCCCCTAGAACATTTCTATAATTTCCTACACTGATTGCGACTACAGTGGCTAAACAGTGACATTGCTGCCACAGCCATCGGGAGCAATTTGGGGGTCAGTATCTTGTCAGGACACTTCGACATGCAGACTGGAGGAGGTAGGGATTGAACCACCAATGATGATATGATATGATGTAGTTATACTGTGATGATGCTATCTTCAAGACATGCTTGCCTTGTGTGATAAGAGGCTATAAATGTAACTGACCTGAACTGATGTCTGAATGTCTATAATAAATAAAATATAGCACCTGTCATAACAAAGTGCAATAGTAAGGTGATAGAAAAATAATAATAAAAAAAATCATAGGGGCCGATAAAAGGGGAAAATACTGCAATGAAACAACTGGGATAATAATTTTGTAAGAGTGATAAGAAAAAAGGAAAAAAAGACATTGAATTCCGAATCAGAATGAGAAGTGTCCATGTCAGATTGCTTTTAAGTTTACATGGGTCGGATTCAACGAATTCACCCAAAAAGACGAACAGTAAAATGCACTCACCAGAAAAGATGTCTGGTAGGCCTATAACTCTTCTACGGCTCACACACTCCGGATTTCATTACATTACATTACATTTCATTACATTACGTCATTTGGCAGACGCTTTTATCCAAAGCGACTTACAATAACACATTCTTGTCAGCAATAGAGCAATCAACTATGCAACACAGTCTATGACAACTACAACATCTGAAGGAATAGTGGTAAAGTTAAGTTAGTCATTTATTTCTTTTTTTAATAAAGCCCAGCGAGCACAAAACGTTTTCTCAACGTTGATTTTTAGTTTAAATCTGGGTGATATTGGGTTTGAACGTCTAAGACCTAATTTCACCCTCTTTTCAACCGGCTAAAATGCGGTTACAATGTCAACGTGTAAAAAAACACAATTTGGTTAATCATATTGTTAAAACATTTGTTGTAGCTTGGAATAGAGACAATATTGATAGTGTGTGAATTGGCATTTGTCCATTTTATTGTGTAACTGAGAGTTGAAATCTGGTCTACACGAAAACTACATTTCAACGCATTTTATGTCACATGAAATATCATAAATATGGGACTATATAGGCTATGTGGTGCCAGCAAAAAGCTTCCAGGACACAACTATGGTTAATAGTTTAGCGCAATAGCCTACTATAAAATAATGAATTGAGTTCCTGCAGCAACGCGCATGCGCAAGTACTTAGTCGCTAGGTACTAGCTGTGACTGACTAGACCAAAGCAAGTCTGCACCAAGTGCGGAACGAGGTGCTCTGGGCACACTATGTTAACAGACTGTATACGCGGCTCTGTGTGTTAAATGAAGTTAACCTCTGAGTCTGAAGCGTACAGCCTACAGACTATATGCACACACACACACAACATAATTTTAGTCTGTTACATAATATAATAGTCTCGTGTAACGGCGTTGTGTAGGTGGTACTTGCAGCAACCCATGTTAAGGGCTTGTCCAGGGGTGGATTCGAACTGCCGACCCTCGGCTTGGGAGTCCAACATGTTAACCGCAACAGTGTAGCTATAGCTCCCTATAAAGGAACAAAAATATTCCACTTCGGGATTTCCATGTTACCAGTTCAATGCAGTTCAGATAACTCAACAAAAATACTCCATTCCGGGATTTCCCTGTTACACAAGAAAAATAACTTCGACCCAAGGAAACAATTTTATCGATTTATAGAGCACAATATGAAAGTTAAACGATAGACATTGAAGACATGAAAATGGGCTGCCTCAAGTTTCTCACATGCAGCATGTGTCTATGCAATCGGCGACAATAAAGTAATATCTGCAATCAGCAGATCGCATATTTGAGGTCAAAATCGGCCGATACAGATTGCGAGCCGATCGATCTGTGGACGGCACGGTGGCTCAGTGGTTAACACTGTTGCCTCACAGCAAGAAGGTCCCGGGGTCGAACCCCGGTCCGTCCCAGGTCCTTTCTGTGTGGAGTTTGCATGTTCTCCCCGTGTCCGTGTGGGTTTTCTCCGGGTGCTCCGGTTTCCTCCCACCATCAAGAAAGACATGTATGTTAGGGTTAATACTCCTGTCAGTGCCCCTGGCCAAGGTACTGGCAAAAAGAACTGGAGTTGGTCCCCGGGCGCTGCACAGTGGCTGCCCACTGCTCCTAGTTCTAGGAAGGTTCCTAGTAGAGGATGGGTCAAATGCAGAGGATGAATTTCCCCATGGGGATAAATAAAGGATAACTATAACTATAACTATAACTTCAAGAGGTCACAGTGACCTTGACCTTTGACCACCAACATCTAATCAGTTCATCCTTGAGTCCAAGTCGATGTTTGAGGTAAATTTGATGAAATTCCGTCAAAGCATTCCTGAGATATCGGGTTAACAAGCTTGAAAATGGTGTTCGAGAGGTCACAGTGACCTTGACCTTTGACCTTTGACCACCAAAATCTAATCAGATCATCCTTGAGTCTAAGTGGATGTTTAAGGCAACTTTGATGAATTCCGTCAAGGCGTTCCTCAGATATCGCGTTAACGAACCTCGTACGGACGTACGGACGTACGGACGTATGGACGTACGGACGGACAACCCGGATCCATAATGCCTCCGGCCTGGCTATCGCCGGCGGAGGCATACAAATAAAATTGCAATTTTTTCCACAACTCCGCAATTTTTGCCAGTTCCCACAATTTTACCGCAAAAAATCACATAAAATGTTGCAAATTGCATCACAAATTTTGAGAAAAGCCGCCGGAAAATCAAGCATTTATGATCGCAATAATCACAAAAAAACTCTGCGAAATCCTGGAGGGACTGATAGGCTACTGTGTGGTCCTATGAGGCCTGCACTCCAGGAGTGCCACATGTCTGTCAGTGTCACTGTATCTTAAGCTTTTGTCTTCATCCTTATTCCATAATGTTTTATTTCACCCACATAGGGTAGCCTATGTTACAACTAACCCAGACTATGGGGTGAGTTGTAAAATTTCACTCCTTGTGTTTGAGTCGAAACCATGCATTTTCTGTTTGTATTACAGAGACAGCAGCTACACCATTTAATAGCAGATACATGTAACTAGTTTGTATCACATTTTGAATGCATTGAGCTCCAAGACAGACTGAAATGTAAAAAATGTTACAACTATACCTGGTCTCCCCTAAGTCAAGTTCACTTACGTTCCTCCTCGGGCTTCACTGCACGCTGTGCGGGTGTAGCGGGGTTCACTCTGCGTTGTGTGTTTTTCAGTGAAGATGCTACGAGCGGGTAGATGATGGTGTATTGTCACCAGCCTGCATCTGTATGACAGTAATAGTAAAGAGTGATGAATACACAGCTCTCAGGTCTCATGAATCTGCTAGACCCCATGTTTTCAAAGTGCAATGGATGTCCCTCCAGTGGAGAAAATGTGATGTGGTGCCATATAGGTAGGTGCCCATACAATGGGATAAACTTGAGGTTCCCTACAGGTGCCTTTGTGATGAAAACCTCATGAACCGTCCTCTCAGATGCCCTTCCAAGTGAGAAGAGATGATGAAGTGCCCTTGCAATGGTGAAGAAAAAAGTCTCAGTGAAGAAAATGAGAAGCAGTGCCCTACACTAGTCTCCCCTACAGGCTACAGGGCAGGCTTTCCCAAAGTGGGTGCCGTGATGACAGTCTAGGGGTGCCACCAACTAATTTAATACAATTTTGAATTGACCTCCTTCACGATAATTCACTATATGTTGTCAAGAATAGGCCCCAGATGAGGCAACATCAGCCTATTTGTGTTACGGCCTCAGCTCATGAGTCATCCACTGAGCGGAGCCAATCTGTCCGTTGCGCCATAGGCATTCAGCAGAATGGACATTGCAGCCAAAAAGCAGAAGTATGGAACTCACAAATATAAGGTCTTAGCCATGTGAAATGATTGGTTATAATTAACAAACTAAGCAATGCATAAGGATTTATAATTGACATGAATAATAATCTCTATCTGTCATAAATCATATCATATCATGTATCATCTAAATCATACGTTTAATCTTTGAGAATGAAATGTATCAGGGTAATCAAGAAATGTGTTGATGGAATATGTATTACAAGTGATTCAATGAAGAGTGGATGATTAAGGCAAAGTATTCTGAAGTATTGGGTTAAAGGTCAAGCCGTGTTACCTAGTAATGGAATATAGGTCACGAGGGATTAAATGATTGAGAGATGTATTGATTGATTGTGACGACAGTCGATCAGTACATGTTACAATCACTGAGCCATTATTACAATTAGTGGTGATAATGATTATTATTAATGATAAGCTGTTGTTGATGATTGAGCCAGTATTAATTGTCAATTATCGAGAGATGAATTGACTAGGTGTGATTGACATGAGTATTGAAACCAAGGTATTAAAAGGTTAAAGATGTTAGTGCTATGTGAAATGTTCATTAATCAGAGTGAATAGAAATCATTTAGTCTTGTGATCTTGTGATGACTATTACACAAGAGACACCAGTCATGTGACTTCTGAGCGAATACGGGAATTCGTGTCAACCGAATACGGGAATTTCCATCAATTGCGAAATCAAGACAGAGCGATAACCATATATGGACAGAAGCGAGGTTGAGCGATGGTGAATGGCCAGCATTTGAACAGGCCTCTTTGTACAGGGGTCACACAAACATTATAAAAGTAATTGGCTCAAATATATCGGGGCCAGTCTGCACGAAGAGGATTCCCACACAGAAGAGGATCTTACTCTGGACCCAACTAAGGGCTAGACTTGTGAGCCGCACATCGGGAGGTGCGCGAGGATCTGCCTCAGTAACTCACGGGCAGAGCTAACAAGAGACTGGACACTTCCTCACACTGAGGTAGTGTATTGGACTTTGCCTGCACCTTCTAGGCTCACCACCACAGCGAGAAGAGGAGACTGAGCCTTATATCGAGAGGACGCACAGGATGGATTTAAAGGGATGTTTGTGGATCGCACAGGATGGATTTAGAGTGATGTTTGTGGAATAATAGTTGCTTGGGAGGTGGAAACTGCAGAACTCGGCGGCCCTGAGAAAGGACCACAGCGGCACAGAGGCACTTCCCCATTTGACACTGGACAATGTTCAGTGAGTCACAGGCTGGAGGCCTTTCGGAGAGCTCTTGCTGCACAGGAGGAGAAAGGGCCCACGGGGCCTGCTGAAACGCAGTAGGCCTCATCAATCAATCTTCTTTATCCATCCCCACTCCAAAAGGACGCGGCACCTCCGTGCTCAGCCATACCGCTCAACGTTGACGGTGAAGAGGAAGTTTCTTGACGAAGAAACAACTTCAGTCTATCCCCACCATAGCAAATTGGATAAGTACACCCAATTAGTGGAGAAGCTCATTAGCAACCATAATATGTAATTGTATTATCATGAAATTGTATTATTAATCAATGCTAATGCTGCACCTTGCTAACTCTATAAATAAAACAAATCAATTGGATTTAAAGTATAGGAGTGGACATTGAATGGTGTTATTTCCCTTGATGGTAATCATATGGTTAAAAGGTGCGTGTGACACACTAATGGTTGCTGGTTAAAATAGCAGCGCCCCTACGACTTTATCTAGTCGTTAAATATTACCTAGTCGGTAACAAGTGCAATGATTCAGAGGAACAAGCTGCCATAATAACGGACTTGACCAGTTTAAGCGCCTGTCTCCTGGCTGGTCGGACAAGGCCGCTAAAGCTGGTGGTAGCGGGGTGAGAAGTCTGGAACACCATCCGGCAGTTAGAACTAGGCGAATTGTTCCCACCTTACAGCTTAATCAAAGAGCAGAAGCTAGTTGGGGTTATATACAACTGAGCTGCACTTTCTAACCCTTATAACGGAGAGCTGTAAACCAATTAGTGATCGGTCTTCACTGGATTGAGAACAATTGGCAGAGAATCAAGACAATGTTTACAATCAGGGAGGCAAAGTCATTAAAATATGCAATGATTAAGATCAGTGCATATGATGAAATTGTGGTGTTAAAATGTGTCAGAGGACACCACATTTGGGCTTTTATGGCTGACACTTTTCTCCAGGGGGGCATGCCCCCGGACCCCCCTAGCTGGCTATTTTTTCCCACTGGCTGGCTACGCCATATCCTTGTGGAAAGCTGTGCATCATACATGATGCATCATAGCTTTTCCCATGCTGACAGGGCCCCATGTTGTGCAGTAGGTGCCCTTTTTATTTATATTTTAAACCCTGGACAGGCTCCAATATGTACAAAACTCAGCTGCTAGGGTTCTGACCCGCACCAAACCCTGGCAGCACATTACTCCCACCCTCATCCACCTCCACTGGCTCCCGGTCAAGTCCCGTATCTTGTACAAAATTCTACTCCTCACCTTCAAATCCCTACACGCCCTCGCCCCACAGTACCTGTCTGACCTCCTGCAACCCTACACCCCGTCCTGGAACCTGAGGTCCTCCAACTCGGGTCTCCTCTCCATCCCCCACTCCCGCCTGCGGACCTTTGGGGCCAGAGCCTTCAGCGTGGCGGCCCCCACCCTTTGGAACTCTCTCCCAGCCAAAATCCGCAACGCCCCATCATTGGCTACTTTCAAAACTCTACTCAAAACTCACCTGTTCAACACAGCCTTCGGCAACTTGTCTCTTCTGTTCTTTGTTGTTCTTTGTTATCTTCTATGTGTGTCCATCATCTTTTTGTACTTTTGTAAAGCGGCCTTGGGTTCCTTGAAAGGCGCTATATAAATCCAAGCTATTATTATTATTATTATTGTTATTATATTTTGCCCCTGCCCTTCCAACAGCCTGAATCTGCCACTGCAGGCTACAGGCTACACTTGCATATAGTCTACCAAAAAATGGATCAGCAGTGTTAACACATTGTCACTTAATGTCTACTGCTGGACTTCAGGGAGTAAGGCTCACTACCTAACCTGGAGGGGTGTTGGTCATTTCAGATAACCACATAGCCTTCCCTTGACATAGCTCCATATCACACGAATGCCAGGAGATGGGCATCACTTTATGGCACGATCAACAACATATTTGAGCAAAATGTTGTACACATGTCACCTGCACTCTGCTGGTTTGTCTCCTCTAATCTGTGACTCCTTCCTCCAATGGCTTTGTTAAACAGACCAGTGCATGTATTCAGAAGTCACAGGACTGATGGCTTCTATAGCACCCCATTTACACCTGGTTTTTAACTGTGACCTGTATCCGGATAAGTTATCTGGATAATGGTTGCATATAAAAACCAGGTGTACACAATGTGAGCCAGAATACATCCAGATGTGGTCAGGAAGATCTGATCACATCCTGATCACGATGCATTTACACACCTTGCAGCATTAGCATGCATTTTTCCTGATTTCCAGATAACATCCAGATAACTTATCTGGATACAGGTCACATTTAAAAACCAGACGTAAATAGGGTGTAAGATACTTTTTAATGGCTATATTCAATTTAACACATTGACTGCCAGACGTTTTTTTTTGCTGTAGGTAGCTTCTGCCAAGCCGTTTTTTGAGGATTATGGCTCATTTTATAAGAGCCGAGGATTCGTTTCAGCTTGGAGTTTGTGAACATACAATATCTCAAAAGTACTAATAGAATGTGTACTTTCTCTGTCTAAAAGAGTTAGTTTGTAGAGTTAGTAGTTATGTAAGCATTAGCAGTTGAATACAGCATGGTTTTAGCGTGAAAAAGAATATTCAGAGATAAACGGCTTTTTGTGAAATTGGATGGAACGGTCACTTTAACCATTCATTTTTGGCTCTCTCTCTCTCTCTCTCCCTCCCCCTCTCGCTCTCTCTCTCTCTCTCCCTCCCTCTCGCTCTCCCTCCCTCTCTCTCTCTCTCTCTCTCTCTCTCTCTCTCTCCCTCCCTCTCGAGTTGCTTCAACTCCGCCCTCCGTGGGCGGACAAGCTTGTCACCAGTCAGTGCTTTGCTGCTCTCCTGTGCCTGCATGTCTGGGCCGCTGTTTGAGGAAGTCGGGATGGACTCCCTCGTTTGGAGTTTTGGTTGAGAGAAGCTTTTGCGATTCTGGTCATATTTATGCTGCGTGTTTCAAAGTGTGTTCCTCCACCTGTAATCTATCACCCGATCATAGTAGATCGGCTGAATCTATTATGTAAATTTGCAATCCCGCATCGCCAGCAATCAGCGCGAAAAGGAGAATGGCTGGGCTGAGAATGGCTTGACAAGTTAAAAAAATGCTTTCCTTTCTCTAGCCAGGAGAGCACTGTTGCCACTTAGTGGGTCGGTGGAATGGGTTGTAAACGTTCGGTGGCTCCAATAATTATATAAGAGATGTAAAAGGCTTAGATGCACAACCCACCGTCAAAAAAAAAAAATCGATGCCAAAAACGTGTAAACACGTTGTTGGCAGGGAACAGCTGGATTCTGAAAACGTGTTCATACGTTGTTGGCAGTGAATGTGTTAATACAAAGATATGATAGGCTGCACCACTGCAAATTATTTAGCTATAGCTAATATTTAATTACAGTTAATCAAACAACAATAAATAGCTACATATTCCTTCACTCCTTGCTCTATAGTTATAGGGGATTTAGAAGTGGGTATTGTAGGTGAGACTAAGTGGTTCAGGTGTGACAGGCAGGTGTGTTGGTCAAACGCAGAGAACTTCCTTTTACCAGTTTATTGGTAGGTAGGTTAGTGTGTGTTGTAGGGATGTTCATCAGTTATCGAAAATCGATAATTGATCGTTAAGGAATGGAATCGATCATGTGGAATTCTTATTGATTATTGTTATTATTTTAAAAGAAAAAAAATTTGGAGCTGATGTCATCGGTGATGTCACTTAGCTGTGAGGTCATCGATGATGTCGCTGCAACTGTGAGGTCATCAAGATGTCATAAGTGATGTCATAAGTCCAAGATATATATCAGCAATCTTTTCAGACTGTTCTGTTGCCATTACACCTCAGAGGAGAAGGAACTTCTGACCCGACAGAGCTGTGAATCAAGAGTTTTGCTATGACAGATAAGACGGTGAAGCCAGAGACTGTGAGTGTCCCCATGGAGGAGGCCATAATGTGTAATGGCGGTCGCCAGTCTCACGCACCACCTCAGCCGCAGGAGGCGTTCATGCTGACCCGCCTGAAGAAGGTGGCGAACCAGAGCACTGGAGCACATCGATTTTCCCACCTGCCCAAACGCTCTGCCGTGGACCTGGAGTTTACCAACCTCTCCTACACCATTCAGGAAGGGCCCTGCTGGAGGGACAGAAGTTACAAAGACTTAGTCAAGTGCCTGTCTGGGAGGTTCTCCAGCGGCGACCTGATAGGAATCATGGGGCCCTCAGGGTCTGGGAAGTCCAGCCTAATGAACATTCTGGCTGGCTACAGGGAAACAGGGATAAAGGGTCAGATCCTGGTGAATGGGAAGCCCAGGGAGCTGAGGTCCTTCAGGAAGATGTCCTGCTACATAATGCAGGATGACATGTTGCTGCCACACCTCAGCGTGCAGGAGGCCATGATGGTTTCTGCCAACTTGAAGATGAATGAAAAGATGGACGTGAAGAAAGAACTGGTGAAAGATATCCTGACTGCCCTAGGGCTCCATGAAAGCGCTCACACTCGTACCAGCTATCTGTCAGGTGGTCAGTGTAAACGTCTGGCCATCGCCCTCGAACTGGTCAACAACCCTCCAATCATGTTCTTTGATGAGCCCACCAGTGGTTTGGACAGTGCGTCGTCCTACCAGGTCGTCTCCGTGATGCGTTCTCTGGCACTGGGGGGACGGACCATCATCTGCACCATCCACCAACCCAGTGCCAAGCTCTTTGAGATGTTTGACCAGCTCTACATTCTGAGTCAGGGAAAGTGTATCTACAAAGGCACAGTCCCTTACCTCATCCCCTACTTGAAAACTCTGGGCCTGTCGTGTCCTACCTACCACAACCCTGCAGACTTCGTCATTGAGGTGGCATCGGGAGAGTATGGAGACTTGAACCCTGTGTTGTTCGATGCAGTGCAACGTGGACTGTGTGATGTAGAGAAGAAGAAGTGTGATGAGAAAGGCCAATCTGTCTGTGCAACAAAGCGCCCTCAGGACTCCGGACACATAGAAAGACATACTTTTGCCACAAGCACACTGACCCAATTCTGCATCCTCTTCAAGAGAACATTCATAACTATATGTCGAGACCATGTGTTGACCCACCTGAGACTGATGTCCCACATCTCCATAGGCGTGTTAATAGGCTTCCTGTACCTGGGCATTGGCAATGATGCAAGCAATGTCTTCAACAACACAGGATTCCTCTTCTTCACCATGCTCTTCCTCATGTTTGGAGCGCTCATGCCTACCGTCTTAACCTTTCCTCTGGAAATATCTGTGTTCCTGAGGGAACATCTGAACTACTGGTACAGCCTGAAGGCCTACTACCTGGCCAAGACCATGGCCGATATTCCATTCCAGGTGATTTGCCCCACCTTGTACTGCACCATAGTGTACTTCATGACAGGGCAGCCTGCTGAGACCAGTCGCTACCTGCTCTTCCTAACCCTGTCCATCTGTACTGCCCTGGTAGCCCAGTCCCTAGGCCTACTAGTTGGGGCTGCTGCCACCTCGCTACAGGTTGCTACATTTGTTGGACCTATCACAGCTGTCCCAGTGCTCCTCTTCTCTGGATTCTTTGTCACCTTTGACACCATCCCCACCTACCTTAAGTGGTGCTCTTATGTGTCTTATATCAGGTACGGCTTTGAAGGGGTGGTCCTGTCCACCTATGGGATGAACCGTTCAGAGCTGGAGTGTCCGGATCCCAAGTGTACGTTCCAAGACCCTAAGGAGGTTCTCCAGCATTTCAGTATGGAAGATGCCAAGCTCTACATGGATTTCATTGTCCTGGGAATTTTCTTCCTCATCTTTCGACTGGGAACCTTACTCGTCCTCCGCTACAAGGTCAAGGCTGAGCGACTGATGGCACGTATGCAAAAAGAGTGTGACCAGTGTAGGAATTTAGCCAGGGGCAAGGGCAAAAATCCCCCCAAGAAATCTCGGAATGCCCCTAAAAACCATTGTCCAGGGGCAAAAATTGCCCCAATATTTTGATCATTTTATTTTCATTCAATTCATTTAATTTCCATCTCTAACACAGCACCTGGAAGCTGGTTGCCAGAAAATGACGATGAAGAACACACACACACACACACACACACACACACACACACACACACACACAAACAAACAAACAGCGCTGTTTTAGACAGTGGGGGCAAAAGTTGCCCCTAAAACATTTCTATAATTTCCTACACTGATTGCGACTACAGTGGCTAAACAGTGACATTGCTGCCACAGCCATCGGGAGCAATTTGGGGGTCAGTATCTTGTCAGGACACTTCGACATGCAAACTGGAGGAGGCAGGGATTGAACCACCAATGATGATATGATATAGTTATACTGTGATGATGCTTCCAGACATGCTTGCCTTGTGTGATAAGAGGCTATAAATGTAACTGACCTGAACTGATGTCACAATGTCTATAATAAATAAAATATAGCACCTGTCATAACAAAGTGCAATAGTAAGGTGATAGAAAAATAATTAAAAGAAATCATAGGGGCCGATAAAAGGGGAAAATACTGCAATGAAACAACTGGGATAATAATTTTGTAAGAGTGATAAGAAGAAAAAATGAAAAAAAGACATTATTGAATTCTGAATCAGAATGAGAAGTCTCCATGTCCGTGCATGCCGGTAAATTAATTAAAAGCAAGGCCATAAAAATACATGAATGAGCTGTCAACAGAGGTTGCTTGTCTGATAGTGGTGGGGAGGAGGCGGAGCATGTTTAAAATCCTTGGTGCAAGCTGCATCACCATGCTTCCTGCGCTTTGTTTTTGCCACATTTAGCAGGCCAGCATTCTGTGATCATAGTTCACTTTTCCTGGTTTCGGTTAAAATTCTTGCTGCCGAGTTTTGGGCAAGTTGCAGCCAAATGTGTTTTGTTGTTGTTTTTGTTGTTGTTTTTGGTAGGCCAGTATAAAGAGCATTGCAGTAGTCTACCTGGAAATACAAAGGCATGTCAATTTCCTAGCATCTTCCAAGGAAAGGTAGGGTCTGACTCTTGCAATGTTTCTTAAATGATAAAAAGCTATCTTGGTAACATTGGTGACATGGGTTTTAACATTCAATTCAGAGCCCAGGATGACACCCAGGTGTTTGACTTGTGGCTTGATCTGTAGAGCCAGAGTTCAAGCCTGCCTAAAATGTCTTCTCTTTGTACATCTGAACAATTATAAGGCCTTCTGTATTGACATCATCAATGCCCATGTGCAGATCTGAAACTGTCATGGGCATTGATGTATGTCTGGGGATAGACAGTGTCACTCAAGCAATTGTCTCATCGGTGATGATGTCATCAGTGATGTCACTCGAGCAAATGTGATGTCATCAGAGGTCATTGGTGTGACATCATCGGTGACCTTGTGATGTTATCGGTGATGTCGTCACATCATTGGCGGCCTGGTCACTTTCATCAATGATGACAACACTCACTGATGATATCATCACTGATCGGTGGGACATCATAGATCAAAGAAGAAATCAAATGACTGAATAAAAACGGTAATGTTAGACAGTCCTTCAGTAACAGACTCATATCCAACACGGATTCTGATTCTGACATAGAGTAAAGCTCCGCTATAATTAATATGCTTTGATGTGCACTTTGAATGAATGAGGAAATAGGTGTGTCTGGCGCTATAAAAGCTGGAGCTGTCCATATCGCATTGTGGCATTGTGGCATTGTGGCACAAGCTCCTGTGCATGAGCATTTTCATGTGCACGAGCTCAGAGCTGGATAGGGGAATCCTAAATTGACAGACCCAGATGATAACCTCCTTCCTGGTATCATTTTGCTCGATTGTGATTGTCTGGTTAAGTCAAACCAGATCAAGGGGACAGATCCTGGATCTGTTTATCTCCATTCATTCGTGGTACAGGCTGGGGTGATGACTAAGGGTTTGGGGTTGGGTTTAGGCCTGCCAGGCCTACCCTGGCCCTAGCCTGGGTTGGTTGACCAGCTGGTTGACCTGAAAGGGGCGCTCAGTGAATGGTTTATAGGCCTAAGCATACAGTAGGCGGTTTTAGACCCTTTTTAGGGGGGCTTGAGCCCCATCCAGACGAATCCGTAGGTACCAGCCATGCTATGCTAGCTCGCTGGGAAGTGGGTGTAACATAGCTCCAAAGTCGGCAACGTTTTTGATTCAAGATTCAAGATTTTTATTGTCACTCTGTAGTACAAGTACGCACGTGTGAAATTATTATGCTGTAGGCTCCGTTACAGACAAGATGCAATTTTAAATAGGTGCAAAATCACAGCAAACACAATCACAGCAGCAACAATAGGGCAATATAGCTAACTAGTAAAGCAGCTGTGGCAACACTAAAATATGAAGGGTAATAAATATGTAGTAAGGGAATTAAATATTAAATAGAATGAGATGGAATGTATATTTAAAAAAAGTGTCCATTTGTCCAGGGAGGTGTGCAAATGTCAATAATCTGGGTTATTGAGGGTTTATTTATTGAGGAGTCTCGTGGCCTGCGGAAAGAAACTGTCCCGCATGCGGCTTGTGCGTGCTTTCGGGATGCTGTATCTTCTCCCTGAGGGCAGCAGGGTCATAATCGTCAACATTGTCAAAATTGCACAAATCTCCAATTCTCAAAAGTTATTGATACACAGCATCACATTTTTTTCTCTCAAGGTCATGAGGTCTTCAGGTGGTGTTTTGGGGAGATTTCAACTAACGCACTTAGTCACAGTGTTTCTTATTCTGAATTGTGGTTTATGGTATATACAGAACATTTATGGAAAGTGAATTGAAGCATTGGAACAAATCCTCACACTATGGCAGTACACCTCAAATAGATTTTGACCACCAGAAATAGATTTTCATTGCCACATATTAATTTCCAATAGTTGACTGCAAACTCCTACTTTAGGGCTTAGGTATTGTCTTGCCTGAACATCATTCCAATCAAAGTTAGGAAATTCCCCTTTTGTTATTTTACTTTTGTTTATGCCTACAAAGCAAAATGTTACTTTGTACTCGAGTTCTCCCCTGGAAGTGATTTTGGTGTAGATGGGCCACAATTGTATTTAAAGGGATATGCCACTTTTTCGGGAGTTTAGGGGCGGTTAAAATGATACTGCTGCGTGAAACAACCGTTTAAAAGCAGTCTTTCCACAGCCTGTGCTTTGCCGTATTTAGGAGAGGAGAAGCTTCCTAGTGCCGACAGGAACCTTGGGAGTTTGAGTATTTCATGACATGTTTTGCTTCCCAGGTGCGCTGGATTTGATTATTTGATCACTAACTAAGCCGCTGTCTCTGTGTGACTGCATTGTTTGCTCGCGGCGTGCAAGCGGTGCACCATGATAGTGAGATCAAACACACCCTGCTGTAAATTCAGCACAGCCTGTGGAAAGACTGCTTTTAAACGGTTGTTTCATGCAGCAGTATCATTTTAACCGCCCCGGCTAAATTACTAGATTCCGTAAGATATCTTCGGATCTGCAATCGGATGTCAGAGATGGGTAGGAGAGCGTTTTGAACAGCCGTTCCCCCCTATAAAGTCGAGTGTGACCCTAATACTGCACAAGTGTATAGTATATAGCAGGGGTGTCGAAACTTTTTTGAATGGGGGCCAGATTAGATCATGTGAAAATGCCGGGGTGCCAGGTGCTTCTCGCATCATATGGGTTATAAAAAAAAAATCACATACAATAAGTATTTTGTTTACCATCTGAAAACATTAGTTCTGCCTGTGCTGTTCCTACTTGGTGCTTGTACAAACTGTATGATAATGCTGTCATCGTTAGGTGAAGGGGAAAAAAATGCAAATTGAACTTGCTTAACCATATACTGTGTGGAGGTGTAGAGTATATTTTGAGAGAGAAGCCGAGGGCCACTTAAAATCTGTCCGCGGGCCGCAATTGGCCCCAGGGCCGAACTTTGGACATGCCTGGTATGAAGTACAGTAGTAGGGTCACTTATGGGGCTAGCTCGGTGCATGATTTTCATAAGAGCATACCCGGTCAGAGGGTCACGAAGCTGATATACGTCGAAAATAGCGAAAGTTCAGACAGAGACACCTTTAATTGTTTCAAGCTCACTCTTTCCCCTCTCTCCTTCAGGTGCCCTGCATTTAGCTGATTAGGGGTGTGTTAGCGCTTTTGCTAAACCAATCACAGTTGGCCTCATGTTCCAATTCAGCCAATCTCAGCCTTAGCAGCAACCTTTAAGAGCTGTTCTCTTCTCATACTCTGCTGTCATTTCAGTGTGATTGGTTGCTGCAACCCTCCTCCACCCCATTCTCCTCCAGAAGCCCTTCTAGTTCTAAGAGTTCATCACCACCACCAGGTCTAGACTCCACGGGGAGGATATCCTATTCTACTCACGGCCTAACTACCCCCTTCATAATCATGATGACGTCTAATCGCCAAACACTTTGAACATTTCATAATTATGGAACATTTCATAATGATTGTTATTCATAATCATTGTTCACATGTAAATAAATCATTGCTCATGTTAATAAATCATTGTTAACTAAATAGTTGTGTCTCCTGATTGAAATATATTTGTGAAAGATTATGCACACAACACACTGAATATAACGAAAAGTATAAATTTATTAAAAGTTAAGATAAGTACAATGTATAAAGTAAGTATAAAATGTAGAAAAGATTACATTTGCCATTACAATACCACACAACTCTCTCTCTCTACCAACACGAGGGTCACCGGTTCGAACCCCAGTGTTACCTCCGGCTTGGTCGGGTGCCTTTGAACATTTCACTATTATTGAACATTTCATAATCATTGTTATTCATAGTCATTGTTAATATGTAAAAAAAAATCATTGCTCATGTTAGTAAATCATTAACTAAATAGTTGTGTCCTGATTGAAATATAGACGGTTTTCACAGAATGGTCACTCCTCCACCTTAATGTTTTTCTTTTCTTTTCTGTCCATAGCAAACACTGCAACAGGAAGTGAGCTGGGGTTCAATCTAGAATGTTTTTGTTAAGTTAAAACCGTCTATATTTGTAAAGATTATTCACACAACACACTGAATATGATAACGATAAGTATAAATGTATTAATGTTAAGATAAGAACAATGTATAAATGTATAAAATAAGTATAAAATGTAGAAAAGATTAAATTTGCCATTACAATCCTACACATCTCTCTCTCTCTCTCTCTCTACACAAGGGTCACCGGTTCGAACCCCAGTGTTACCTCCGGCTTGGTCGGGCGCCTTTGCACATTTCATAATTATGGAACATTTCATGATCATTGTTATTCATAATCATTGTTCACATGTAAATAAATCATTGCTCATGTTAATAAAACATTGTTAAGTAAATAGTTGTGTCTCCTGATTGAAATATATTTGTAAAGATTATGCACACAACACACTGAATATGACGATAACGATAAGTATAAATGTATTAGTGTTAAGATATGTATGTAGAAAATGTAGAAAAGATTAAATTTGTCTTTACAATCCCCCTACCAAATCAAGGGTCACCGGTTCGAACCCCAGTGTTACCTCCGGCTTGCCGGGCATCCATACAGGCACAATTGGCCATGTCAGCGGGTGGGAAGCCAGATTAAGCGATGTGTCCCGGGCGTTGCACTAGCGCCTCCTCTGGTCGGTCGGAGCACCTGTTCATGGGGAGGGGAACCGGGGGGAATAGCGTGATCCTCCCACACACTACGTCCTGCCGGTGAAACTCCTCACTCTCGGGTGAAAAGAAGCAGCTGGAGACTGCACATGTATTGGAGGAAGCATGTACTAGCCTACAACTCTCCCCAGATCGGCAGAGGGGGTGGCAGGGTCCCCGCGGGGTCTTAAAAGTATTAAAAAGGCATTGAATTTATTATTCTCAAATTAAGGCCTTAAAAATATTGAATTTCGTTTACAAGGTATTGAATTTTGTTTACAAAGGTCTTAAATTTGCTCTTGTTACTTCGTAGGGACAACTTAGAGGATTTTTATTTTATTTTAGCAGAAATAAACGTGTCAACAGCCAGTCAGTCTGCAATGTTTAGCTTGCACGTCAAAGTCAAAATTCAAGTACTAAATAATTATTTTCTAGGGCTTACTTACCATACTGATTTTCCATTAGATCTATCATACTTTTGCCAGTATGGCAGTGAAGTTGGCATTCAATTTCATTCTAAGTGGTATTAAAAAGGTCTTAAAAAGTCTTAAATTTAACTTGGAGAACCCTGGGTGTACGCTGGGGTGAAGCAATGACCGGGACAGCAGGGGGAATTGGACAAGTACAATTGGGGAGAAAACAAGGGGGTAGGGAAACCCGAAAAAACTTGATCAAAGAAAAATAAAAGAATAAGCGGCAGCTCCCAGGCCAACGAAATCCACCCAGATCTTGGCATCCAACTCCAGCTCTGAACAGTTCATCCCATAGGTGGACAGCATCACCCCTTCAAAATCCGTACTGGGAGAGACACACAAACATCAAGGCACATGAATAAGAGACAGAATAACAAAGTGCTGTATCTGTTAATTATCAACAAAGTCCCAGCACAATACTGATGTGAAAGGGCAAAGGAAAAGGGAAAAGAAATGTGAATAAGGGCTCAGTATTGGAAACTACGCAATATTTGGGAATACCATGGGACCCAAATCTTGGATAACAGCATTGTGTCGGAGGTGGGTACAGATTTATTGTGATTGATAATGTTTATGTCGCTTGCAGCCAAACCGAGCCTACAGTTGACTGAGGGGTAGCTAGCTATGACTCAGAATGAAGAATGAAGGCTGAGTCTCGTGTCGAGGCTAGGTAACACTGCTAACGTGCTGGATGTGTGAAATGTCATTATTAGGGTAAATAATTAAAATATAAAACAGTAAAGTAACGCAAAGTACTTTTTCTTTACTTTACTTTTTACCCTTACTTGAGTAATTTTCTAGAGTAGTAATTTTTCTTGTAGGCTACTTGAGTTAATTTGCACTAAATTAACAATAGGCCTACTTATACTTGTGTAGGATTTGTCAGTAAATAAATACTGTATCCACCTCTGACTACAGTACACCAGCACCTCGCCCAGACCAGTACCCACCTTAGACAGGCCTTTCTTCACCTTGCATTGCCTGAACCAACACAGGGTTCAATTCTCCATACTTTCCATAGGCCACCTCAATGACTGAACCAGAAAAAGAGAGAGATGGAGAGAGAGAGAGAGAGAGAGAGAGAGAGAGAGAGAGAGAGAGAGAGAGAGAGAGCGAGAGTGAGAGAGAGAGATGCTTCAGATCATCCCCAATTTGCAGAACCATAAAATCTGGTGTTTAAATACCATAACTGGTTTGTTCAAAAATGTGATTACATCTAATTTAATTTAAATGTGACAATTTCATCTATAAGATATTGAAAAAAACATTATTTAATTTAAAAGATTAAAAACTAAATAAATAAATGATTTATAATGATTTTGGACTTCAAATTGGCTTTTTCTATCAAATTTAATGAGTCTTGGTGGTGGGGGGGGGTCATCTTATATTCGAGTCAATACGGTTTATTGTTAGAGTGTGATAGATATTAAGTGAGCATACTGAAGTGTGCAGGGAGTGTGTTGGGAGGACAGTCCAGCCCCAGAGTCTTCTTCAGGTAGGGAAGGAGGTCAGGGACTGTGCCCTTGTAGATACACTGACCCTGGCTCAGAATGTAGAGCTGCAGGAAGAGATTGGAAAAGTACATACATTCTTGACTTAAGTAGAAGTAGTTATTTGTGCAAACAAATACTCTGTAAAAGTAGAAGTACTGATTCAACATGTTTACTCAAGTAACAGTAAAAAAAGTACAGGCTCTGAAATCTAATAAAGTATCAAAGTAAAAAAGTATTTTACTTTTATGGCTGTTTCTGTGCAAAGCTAATTGAAATTCACGTCATATTAATATAATTCAAAGACTATTAAACTTAAAAGATCCCCTCCAAACATGTTTTAAGATGTTAAAGACTTTGTTTAATCATTTGTGTGATGTTTTCTACAATAAAATTGGGAGTGTGGACGTCCGTCCAACTGACATCCAGCGGGGAGGGGGTGCGATTTCTTTTCATGGGGTTGATGGATTAAACCCAGCCAAAATCAAGAGGAGAGGAGGGGGTAGATACCTTGTCAAACATCTGAAAGAGCTTGGCACTGGGATCGGCGATTTTGCAGATGATGGTTCGTCCCCCCAGTGCCAGCGAACGCATCAGGGAGATGACCTCGTAGCACGACGTACTGTCCAAACGACCAATGCAGGGGCCAGACAGAAAAGAGGGAGGAGAGATACACACACGTTAAAGACATAAGCCAGATCGGATAAATAATATGGCCACAAAACAGATGAACTTGACAAAGTGCATTGTGGACTTGCAGACATGGTGATTTTTGTTATTCCACCAAACATTAAAACAGCCTCTGACTGACAGGAGCTCAAAACCACAGTGTAGGAGCCGCATTTAAGATGATTTAATTTATGTCATTTATTACAGTTAATATTTTTTGTTCCAAATCATCACCATGAAAGAGGTTCAGTAGCCTACAGCTAACAGCCAGACATCCCTCCCTTCCGGGAGAGAAGTCTGGCTGCATGGAACCAGGCTGCTGCCTGCTGGTATAAGCTCTGCCATTGGTGGTGATCATTTCAGTCGCCAGAAAATCCCTTTCCGCTCCCTGCAAGCTCTGCCATTGGCTCCGACCCGCTCTGACTGACCGGCTGTGACCATATGTGGATTTCCTTTCCACTCCCTCTGTGACGAATTTGTCCATCTCAAATGCCTCTGCTGCTGTGCGTGTTGAATCTGTCGATCTCAAATGCCGGCGCCGCTGTGAAACATCAACAATGCTAGCTCACTACTATACGCTGAAAACGATTGGATCTCCCATTGCGGGGGGAGAGTCTGGCAAGCGAGACTAGGTTAAACCAAACAGAGCATCCCCGGCCCAGCATAGTTTTTTAGTCCCAGTCCTACCCTGTTAGCATTAGCATTAGTGTGTGTCTCACTTATTTACAGTCCATGGTCTCACCTGATGGGGTCGTCAATGAACATGACTGGAGGGATGTTGACCAGTTGGAGGGCGATGGCCAGACGTTTATACTCTCTCACTGACAGAGAGCTGACACAAGTGTGAACGCATTCATGGAGGCCAAGGGCAGTCAGGATCTCATTCACCTGGTGAGAGAGGGGGAGAGAGCTTTAGCTAGCCTGTTATTTTGCAATTAAAAAGCAATTCTTACACTTTACATTTCTTCCTGTAGCCATAAAACAAAAACAAAAGTGTGACCTGTAGGTGACAGTATGGGAAGATAATTGTTGAGCCATTGCTATATATGTGGTATATAGACCTTATCAGACACCTTCAGGTAATGTTGTGCTATGGAACAGTAAAAACCATACTTATCAACTGAAAATTGTACTTATTGTCCCTTTAAACACATCCAGTACATCCACAAAAATGAGTTTACTCTCCCCAAATTTACTCTCCCAAAATCTTTGATCCTGCTCTTTATCGGTCCAAATCTTTAAACACATCCTACTAGGCCTATTTCTGGTCGCTGAGCACGATGGTGCTGTTGGTTTTTGGATACGCCCCCCAGGAGGCCCAACCCTAACCCTAGCCCCAGCATTCCGGACTCTCTCTCGCACACACATACACACACACACACACACACACACACACACACACACACACACACACACACACACACACACACACACACACACACACACACACACACACACACACACACACACACACAGTCAGTGAGTGACAGCGATTCTCAACCTTTTTCATAAGAAGGACCCTAATTTAGTCCACTTTAGAGCCACAAACCGCCATTTGATGAGATTTTGTCTCTCAAACCCAAATCTGAGTACATTTGGTCTTTTGGTAAATGATAAATGGACTGTATTTATAGAGCGCATTTTATATAAGCGCTTTTACATGAATACCTCACATTCACCCATTCACACCGACAGGGTCTGCAGCCATGCAAGGCGCTAACTGCTCATCGGGAGCAGTTGGGGCAGGGGTTACCAACCCTTTTTGGCTTGTGACCTGATTTTGACGTCACAAAAATCTAGGGACTGTAGGCATTCAAATTCCGGTACAACATCGATAATATCATCAGTGACATCATCAGTGATGTCACATGTAACAGTATGCTTCTTTTTCCCCTCAGAATTCTGACTTTAATCTGAGAATTCTGACTTTAATCTCAAAATTCTGACTTTATTTTCAGAATTCTGACTCTATTCTCAGAATCCTGATTTAAAGTTATAATCTCAAACATTTTTCATAAAAAAAAAAAAAAAGTAAAGTCACTATCTATCTGATAGTGAGCCCATTGACAGTTTGGATCTCACATGCAATTACCACTCATCGCCATAGGTGTCACGCAAACAAAACTGAAATCATTTTCGCTTGTTATGAAACAATCTAAATTTAATAGTGATGCCTCACATCTTACCTATACAGATGAGACCAAAGCCGAGTGAATCGGCGAGTGCTCTCTTGTTGTTTATAGAGTCTCTCTCCGTGACAGAAAGACGCAGAAGTGAAACGAAACGGTTTACGGCAGCTGCCTAGCAACAGACCCTTAACAAGAAGAACGGCTTTCCTCGCGACTTCCTGGGGCTTTCTACTCTTTCCGTGCCGGAGAGAGACTCTATAAACAACAAGAGAACACCCGCCAATTGGTCTTATTCAATTCGCTTTGGTCTCATCTGCTGTTATAGGTGAGATGTGAGGCATCACTATTAAATTTAGACTGTTTCATAACAAGCGAAATGTTGCTCGTAGTTGCTTTAAAGTGAAAGTGATCATCTCTAAGATTTCAGTTTTGTTTTGTTAACTCGGAACTATTAAGAAAATAGCAAGTGACCCTAATCATCTTTGCTAGTTTTAAATTGTGTGTGGTGTAAAAAAAGACAAAAGAAAAAAACTACCCTATTTGAATTCCAGGCCCTACGTTTGGGAACGACTGAGCTAGGGGTTCAGTGTCTACCTCCTGAGCTAATACCGCCCCTACTTTTCTACTTTCTCTAATTGTAAGTTCTTGTCCCCCTGGAAGCCCCTGCAGTACTCCTCCTGGCTCGTGGTCCATGGAGCCCACATTGAGAACCACTGCTTTAAACCACCAAATTACTGAGAAGACAGGGCGAGAGTGAAATATAAAGCAAACACTATATACAGACACACAAAAGCAGGAGATGATATTGCTTTGTTTTTTTAGTTTTTAGTTTAGTCTCTCATGTTATATTATGTTCAGCTCACCAGCCTTTTCTTCATGTCCATGCTTGCATTCAGCTTCCAGTGGGCTGAAACCTGAAGCAATGAGAAAATGTGTCATACCGTAACCATGCAAATATTCAGCACCTACACATTGTCATCAACAGGTGGCAGTCTTCTCCAAGTCACAGGACTGTTCTGGCAGCACCATAGGGCAGCGCCTTGGCAGACTGAACACCAGTAGAGGAACACATCTCCACAAAAAAGCTTTTGAGATACCCCTCCCCGAGGTAGAACAAAGCACAACCATGTTTTTCTTTTTCTTTTTTTCTTTCATAACGTTATGTCTAGTTTTTTAAATGGATGGTTGTATGAAATTTAGTTTATTGCAAAATTAGTTTATTTGGTTGGTGGTTGGATCCTCCGCAAAACAGAAAATAGTGAAAATGTGGGCTTCTCCAAAATGGACAGCATCTGCCTTATCACATTTATCTCTGGAAATAATGATCAGAATTTCAACAAATTTGGACTGGATGTAACACACAGTTATTTCATACAAAGCAAACATTTCATTGATACCTTTCTCCATTTCGGAAATGTATAAACTTAAACACATGAATTATAGGCAGTAACTGAATAGGAAATAAAAAATCCAAACATCAACCAAAAAATTTGCATACCATCCATCTCAAAAATGATATTAAAGTTAGGAAAAACATGGTTTGTTCTAACTCAGGAAGGGGTATCTCAACTTTTAGGAGCCAGTTCCTCTACTACAAGTCTTTCAGTTTCATCACTATCTCACTCTACTTCAATTGCTTATATACTGCTGGCTGCTTTAGTTTTTGTGAGAAGCCAAAATTAGACAGAACTAGTGCAGTGCCTGTTCTGAGCATGCTCAGTTGCAATGGTGAGATGAGACGTGCCATGTGACTGTCTGTCCGTCTGTTTGTCTGTCAGACATTTTTTAACCTGATGAAGGTCGATAGACCGAAACGTCGTTAATTAAAGTTTAAAGTTTTTTTTGCTAGTAATTGACAGTGTGCGGGACTCCTCTTTATTTCTCTCATATGTCTGTCAGACATGCCATGTGCCTGTCTGTAAGTGAGACATGCCATGTGTCTGTCTGTCTGCCTGTCAGTCAGATGTGCCATGTGCCTGTCTGTCAGTCAGATGTGCCATGTGCCTGTCTGTCAGTCAGATGTGCCATGTGCCTGTCTGTCAGTGTCAGTTGGCTCTCACCATCATGTACTGCTGCACGGTGAGTGGTTTCAGCAGCAGCTCGACATCCTGCTGGATGTAGCAGGACATCCTCGTGAAGTTCATCATGTTCACCCAGTTCCTGGGCTGCCCATTCACCAGGATCTGACCTTTCACCCCTGTTTGCCTACACACACACACACACACACACACACACACACACACACACACAAACACAAACACACACACACACACACACACACGCACGCACGACGCACGCACGCACGCATTTTCCGATCTTGACTATCAACAATAGTCTGCTTTGGTTTTATTTTGCAAATTACAATATATATTTTCAACTGCGTCCCATGCATGCAGTCACTTCATGTGTGTAGAACGATAAGGCACAGCCTTGGTGTACTAATGTAAAAGTATTTTAGGTATAAATGACCCCGTAGTGCAGGGGTGTCCAAACTTTTTGGAATGGGGGCCAGATTAGATAATGTGAAAAATACCGGGGGGCCAGCATATAAAAATCCATATACAATACAATTGTAGGGTACTCTTAAGGATTTTGTTTACCATAGTTCCGCCTGTGTTGTTCCTATAGGTGCGTGTCTACAAACTGTATGATAGTGCTGTCATCATTTGGTGAATGGGAAAAAAACACAAAGTGAACTTGCTTGGTTAACCAATACTGTGTGGAGGGCCACAAATAGGATATTTTGAGAGACAAGCTGCGGGCCGCTTAAAATCGTTCTGCAGGCCGCAATTGGCCCCCGGGCCGGACTTTGGACATGTCTGCCATAGTGGGTCTTGGCTCTTACCTGAATCCAGCCAGAATGTTCATTAGGGTGGACTTCCCAGACCCTGAAGGCCCCATGATGCCTATCAGCTCCCCGCTAGAGAACCTCCCAGACATGGACTTCAGCAAGGGGACATCTGGAAACAACCAAAAACTGACCACATCAATATGACCAAGACCAACAAAGAAAGATCACATTATATGCTAAGTAGACCAGCTTATACAAAAACTTAGGTCAAGCCTTTGCCTTTGTTTTCTGTTCTCGTCTCAGGAAATACATTTTGTATATACTATATATATATTTATAAAATGGCTCTCTCAAATCAAGCAATCTGATTGGTTCACAGCCATTGTATAATTCCAGTAACCGAGTTCAATAACCCATGGCCATGGGTTATTGGTTGCCATGGCAACTCTCTTACTAAGAGAGTAATAATAAGGCTTACCTCAAATGACAACGTAGAAAAAAAAATGGCGGAGACAGCTGTCAGATCCTTGTGAATCGATCTTCGCTTATAACTTTACTAATACTTCGCAGAAAATGATGTTTTGTACAAGAATAGATGCGGGCTAATGTCTTCTTTGCAAAAGAAAGGCTGTTAACTCCGCATTTAACCCCGCATTTAACCCCGTTACGTTAGTTGGTGTCGGGCAAGCCCTGAGAATGCAACGCTGCGCTCGAGCTGCCTGGGTTTCCAGAAAGCTCTCAGCCAGCCGCCAGGATTGGCCAATGTCGACTTCAGTCTCCAGAACGATCCAATCAAATCACCCGCACGTCTATCTTCTTGCTAGAGGTCCCGCCTTACAGTAGTGTTTCAACTGACTCTCAGAATACCATGCCAGTCGGACTTATAGTGTTATTATTATTATATTATTATACTTGGAACCCTTTTATAAAAGCAATATAGCACTCGAGCAGCGTGTGTTGTGGAATATATCCCCCTGCTCAGTTGTTATCCCACTCGGCCTGCGGCCTCGTGGGATAACAACTGATCAGGGGGATATATTCACCACAACACACTTGCTCTCGTGATATATTGCTTAATTATAAAACGGCTCTCTCAAATCAAGCAATCTGATTGGCTCACAGCTGTGGTATATTTAGCGTATACCACTCAAATATACCACAGTTAGAGTCGCATCCCGGAACACCCCGCCTCTGAGAAAACAAAAGGTAGCTAGCTAGCCTCTTAGCCTCGCAAACGGGAGCTCTGCTCTACAATACCCTACCAGAGTGCCTTGCAGTAGTGTTTACTGTCGTCTCCTGCTAGTGACGTCATCAGTACACGAGCGAGAATGGAGATGGACTGTACAGGGAGTGTCGTAGAGGTAAAACATAGACATAAAAGAAAGATGGACACCGTCTCAGCTCTCTAATAGTGACATAGTGATTGCATGCGTGCGTGTGTGTGTGTGTGTGTGTGTGTGTGTGTGTGTGTATGTGCGGTGCATGTGTGTGTGTGTGTGTGTGTGTGTAGTGGTTCTCAAAGAGGGGTCCGGGGACCCCCAAGGGTCCTTGAAGGGGTTCCAGGGGATCCCCCGCAAAAAGCGGGGCAAATTATTTCCACTATAATTAACACAATGACAGAATGTATGACTGTTTTGGTCATGGGTTTTGTGATAGGAATTCAGAGCATCTAACGTTAATTATTCATTAATTGTTCACTGATTAGTTATTTGTTATTATTAATCACAGTTGTTCATATGTAAAGTATAACCACTCGCTTAGCTATTAACTCACGTTAAATGTGACTCGCGGTTGAAATGTAGACTTTGGGGATCGAACACGGGCCTCCAGGGTGAAAGGCAAATGTTTACGCCCTCCATCCACACCGCCCACAAAACCCCCTTACTGGCCACCACACTATTTCAATAGCAGACTCTATGACGTGTATAACGTTGTTAATATACACTTCTAGAAATGTGATATGAAACGTATTTTGTTTCAGAAACATGATTTCTACGGACCCGTGGATTGCAGAAACGTATGCTGACATTTTATTCTGGTGACCAAGCAGGTGTTACCTCTCCTTCTCCAGAAGGGTCCCTCCTGGATGGTGTAGGAGAGGTCGGTGAACTCCAGGTCCATTGCTGCTGAGCATTTGGGCAGGTTGGAGAAGAACTGTGCTTTAGTGATCCGGTTCTCCACCACCAGATGGTGAGGCTGGCCACCACCGTGAGACTTCACGACCTCCTCCTTGGGGACATTCGCATACTTTGAATCTGCCATAACTTCCTGCATGCGGGGAGAGAGGAAAGGGACAGGAGAGAGGGAGAGAGAGATGAGAGTAAAAGACTATAGAGTGATGTTTATCAGTAAATAATACTGAGAAACAATTTCTGAATGTACCCTGGGCCTCTGGGTAGTGCAACGGTAAAAACACTCGCCTACCAATGCAGATACCCAGGTTCAATTCCTAGCGGTACTTCTGGTTTGGCAAATGTTCCTACAGACACAATTGGCCGTGTCTGCGGGTGGGAAGCCGGTGGGATATGAGTCCTGGTCGCTGCACTAGCGCCTCCTATGGTCGGTCGGGTGTTTGTTTGGGGGGAGGGGAACTGGGGGGATAGTGTGATCCTCCCGGGGGCACTAGGGGGGCCTCAGCAAATTAATGGAAATGCTTAAAAATTTAAATATCTGTATGGGGAAGAAAATGATTCCGCACACACACACGCACACGCACACACACACACACACACACACACACACACACACACACACACACACACAGGGTACATCACACTTTATAACTTTTCATCCACCATCAAGGCTGACATTCAGGGGAGTAGGCCTAAGTGTTGACAGGGTGACGTGACTCTTCTAGGCTTTGAGAAATAGACTAAATGAGTCATGGACGGCACGGTGCCTCAGTGGTTAGCACTGTTGCCTCACAGCAAGAAGGTCCCGGGTTCAAACCCCGGTCTGTCCCAGGTCCCTTCTGTGTGGAGTTTGCATGTTGTCCCCGTGTGCTCCAGTTTCCTCCCACCACCAAAAGACATGTAGGCTATGTTAGGGTTACTAGCCCTGTCAGTGCCCCTGACCAAGGCAATAGACCCTTCTCACGGGGGCCATTTTGTGTCGAAAAGGCAGGGTAAACACAGGTGCAAGCAAAACACTAATGAGGGTTTCAAACTGCCATGATTGGAATTTGGAAACCCTCATTAGTGTTTTGCTTGCACCTGTGTTTTTTTATGCCTTTTCAACACAAAATGGCACCTGTGAAAATGGTCTAAGGCAACAAGAACTGGCGTTCGTCCCCGGGCGCTGCACTGCGGCTGCCCACTGCTCCTACAGTAGTTCTAGGAAGGTTCTGAGTAGGGGATGGGTCAAATACAGAGGATGAATTTCCCCATGGGGATGAATAAAGCATAACTTAACTTAACTGTTAAGAGATGTAGAAGTTCACATAGCAGTTTGGTTACAATTCCGAGGGTCAAGGTCAGTGAACATGTTATCAGCTGAGTCGCTGTGTGCTATGCAGAGGGCCTGTGGCTGTGAGAATAGGGGTTGAATAGATGTGAGAATAGGCGTTGTCTGCCAGGAAGAATTTGACTGAATATGTAACTAAATTGTGTGTAAACTGTTCCAGTACACATGTACGATACTTGTTTTCATCAAACGCAGATTCCAGGAATCTCCTGGAAAGATTCCAGGAAAATCTGTTTCTTCTGTGCCATGGCCAACATCTCCCCATCCCATTTTCTTTTATTTAACTGTGCACTCTGTTTATGTTCTTTGGGTGTGTATGTCTATACTTGAAAAAATAAGAGTAAATATATGATGAATAATGATTGCTATCAAATCTGATGAACCATTACGACTCTCAATAAAAACCTAAAATGTGAAACGCAAGATAACTTCCTTTTACGAGTTTATTGGCAGGTAGGTGTGTGGTGTACAGGAAACAAACAATATCCACAGACACAGGCAACAATGCAGTCATAACACTACTAACTGTACATACTGTAACTGATTGAAATAGGACCGCAAACTCGGGTAAAGTAACCTGTGCAACCTGGGTTGTAGAGATTGTAGAATACTTATACAGTATAACTAGCCATTAGTTACAACTATTAGGCCTAATTGCATAAGCTTTATGCAGTCACAGTGTGTTGCACAAACAATGCAATTCCAATTTCAAAACATGCTGTAAAGCCTCCATCTGCACTGTGCAGTCCCACTGCACAAATTATAGCCTATATGTGAGGTCTCTCTCTTTCTGTCACACACACACACACACACACACACACACACACACACACACACACACACACACCACGTGCGCACCCACACACACACACCACGCACGCGCCCGCACACACCACACACACACACACCACGCACGCACGCACGCACGGACACACACACACACACACACACACACACACACACACACACACACACACACACACACATGCACGCACTGTAGCACCGCATAATTACGCATTGGTGGAAGTGAAAACAGGCTATTTGAAATAGACATACCCAAGAGATCATCACTTCACTATTAATATGATGCACAAATTATATTAAAGGCAAAGATACAAGCCTTGTGGGGGAGGGCACAACAAAAAAGATGGGGGGGGGGGGGGCATGCACACACACACACACTGTGGCACCGTGCGTCATTACGCATTGGTGGAAGTGAAAACATAGGCTATTTGAAATAGACATATACCGAAGATCATCACTTCACTATTAATCTGATGCTTAAATTTAATAAAAGGCAAAGATATATACAGCCAGCGCTTATCTGGCCTGTGTGGGGGAGGGCACAATAACTCTTTCGAGTCGGGAATGCCCCCGTGCACATAGGCACTCAATGACGTAAGCACGAGCAAGGCATTCAGCCTCACCAATTAAACAATTAACGACCTTCTATTCAGCAGATGCGGAGTCTATCATGCATGTTGTTAACCTATATCACCAACATAAACTTATCGATTATCACAATTAGAATTAACTGTAACATAAACAATCATGTCATTCATGATATTACACAGGTCTCAAGGACCTGAAGGACGCACAGATCTGGACGGCAGAAACAACCTGCACTCTCGAGTCCTCACTCGCGCTCACCTTTTGCTGCGCGTGTCAACTACAGCGCACGCCCGCAGCCCGCTACTCAGAGCGCACCCTTGGTAAACGGCCCTGATAAACGGCTTTTTCCATATCCCTCATAATTCATAATTTTGTGTAGGCTAGAAGTTGCCTAGTAGATAAACAAAACAAAAAAATCAACGAAGCCAGCCCCTCCACAGCGACACCGAGCACCAAACACTCAAGAAGTATTGAGAAAACTGATGACTTAAAGCAAGAATTGTCACATTCGTTGAAAATCTCATTCTCCCATGTCTGCAGCGGACGAACTCAAGTCCATGCTGTCGGATCGATGCTCATAAATTATAGTTATTACAAGTTTAATACGAGTAACGCTAGTTTAATAGAAGACATAGGTAGGCTACATACAACGAAAAAGGTTGGGGACCAGTGACCACTAGGCCTACTGGACATGGACACCAAATGGATAAGAGAATTGAAAGCACTGCAGCACAAACATAGTTACAGTCTGCAATACCACCGATGGCAGGCTAAGTGAGATTGACATAGCATTAAAACAAAAAATAAATAGGCTAAATAACAGAGCATAGCTCTTACCAGTTACCAATGTGTCGGGGAGCTGTCACAGGTGCGTGCGTAATGATGCTCGAGGCTCGAGTAGGATGTCTCTGGCTGTCTCAAGGCGGCGACAGTTAGGCCAGACTAGCAACGGAAATGACGCAATTTTTTTTCAGAATAAAGGCATTAAAATTCTCACCCTTAGACAAAAAACTTTTTTTCAGCGAACGAAACGGCAAACATTGTATCAAAATACTCATTGTCATGTTAAGATTTCATATGGAGTGAATGTGTGGCTGTAAAGCTTTACTCAAAATTAATATGAAGGTTAACGTTGCAATAATAGTCTATTTTGAAAATCATAAAGCGGAAGTCATTACATTCTGGCTGTCTTGACGCGCACGTATAACTATCGATGCTGGAATTGCTGCGTGCGGCGCCCAGCAGGACGAATCAGCCACCCAGTCTGCCACCCAAAAATGCGTAACCCCGCGGCAGTTAACTAGTAGGCTATGAGTTGTGCCAACAATAAACGTTAATATCTCAAAAAGTAATATACATCACATCGCTTATAGGCTATATTTTGACATTCTGAGTGAGAACAGAAGTAGCTCAAGAGTTTGATGTAGGCTATAATATGCATGTCGTGTTAAAGTTGTGTGAACTGTCACAGTTTTAAATTGTAAACACGGTCAGCCGGCAAGAGACAGACGCTCAAACTCAGGCTCCATAGGGTTACATTGCCGTTGCCACCCAGTGACGCGGTTTGTTTACCAAAATGCTCCTCGGCTACAGCTCAGGTGAGCTCTGGCAGAGAGCAACAAATAATTCAGCCCGTAACTAAGGCTCCAACTTATAAAGCCTATAAGAAAATAATTACTTAAATTGTTTATATAGTAAGACAATGATATTGCTAGAAAGATTTGTGGCTAAGTAGCCTAACCATAATTCTGCATAGTCAAATATATTTCATTTTTCATGTAGGCCTTGGCCTATCGAATAATGAAACCCTTAATGATAAGCCAAAGCATATTACATGCAAACATATTAATTAAGTCCATTCATTTAGTTTGAACTTTTTTTCATCTTGCAGATATTTAGGCTACAGTCGTCATCTAGTGATTGCAGAATTTGATGTTTTAATGCCGATGCACACATTTTTCCACCTAATTTCAGAGTGGAACATCGTCTCTCCTGTAATTAACACATTATTATACTGTGATCGTGCTGATGGCCTCAAATGCAGCACAATGCTTTTCAAAATTAATGTTTTCTTTAGCCTATTATAATTTTCTTTAAAACCAAACTGATGATCAGGACTGTTGCAACCAGCCTGACCTTGCTGCGACAGTGCGACACACTCCTCCAGCAGCCCCCCCCCCCCCTCAAGGCCAGCACGCCCTGAAGGTATGCAGCGTGGGCGTGCATGGGACAAAGTTACTCACAGGCAACGAGATGTATTTCAGTCAAACACGCACTGGAGAGATAAAAATGACACCTGCACATTTCGCAAATATGTTGTTATAAAATAATATTAATAAAATAATAATAATAAATATACTAGGACACACTTTTTTTTGGCTAGTAGGCATATAGTTAAAAAAAATCTACTAGCTCAAAATTGTCAGTTAACTGAAAGACAAAATGCTAGGTAAAGGCAAGTCAACACAGATGAGACTTTTGAGGAGCTCCCACTGCCTGAAGAAGTAGCCTAATCCTACCTTTGGAATATATGCGAGAAGCGCCCGGCTAGCGGGGTAACCTTTGGATACAACTCTCGCTCGGCAGCATTAGCCAGCAACTTTGTTTCACTAATGGGGACAACAGATCACACACCTGCAATTGTAAAGCACATTGGCAAACGACGTCACATGCTTTGTTCCAAGTTCTTGTCTAAAGACAACTTTTTCACCTCAGTCAATTCTCTGGAGCTAGACATCTCATTTGTAAAAAGCGTGATGATCATCAGAGTGATGATGATGTCACTGTAATGAGAGAGTGATAGCCTATAGCGCCAAGGTTGTCATAATGCTGCAAATGTGGTCTAAATGTGGAGTCCTTGATATGAAAAAGGTTGAGAAGAAAACATGTCAAGTAAACCGATGCTGCATGACAAATTATTTGACAGTACAGAGTGGTAATTTGTACATGCATGGTTTAGACCGGATCTCTAGGTCAGCTATATGGCCTTTTTACAGCACCTGTTTTGAGGAGGTAAAGCAGGAAGAAAAACAGGTGTAACCAATATCATTAATGAGGGACCTGGCACTAGAACACCTAAATGGAATGGAACCATCATTAATGGTAGCCTATTAAAAACAAAAGAAAAAATTACACGGTTTAGTTTTCAATCAGGTCAAACCTCATTTATTGCAGCTCAATTATTGTGTGTAGACATTCAAATCCATTCCACAGGACGGTAAGAGATTTTAAACCATTGGTAAAGAAGAACAGTCTTTTCTGTACATTCTCTGGCTGGGTGCACCTTCACCAATCTGCCACGAGGAGATCACATTTACAAAGTCAGCACATGGTGGAATCCCTTAAGATGCATGTGGGGGGGGGGGGGTTAGTCATAGAAATAGCAATTACTAACTACACTGCAATCCAAATGTCATTGTGGCAATAATACAAAAATAAATAATTGACAAATTCCTTTGAAATGAGGATTTTTGTTTTGGAGAGAAAACAATGTTAATGGTCTGAGGTGATCTGACTGAACGAAGACCCTGCGAGGCGTCGCACTAAATCAAGCCCCACCCTGGGATAAGGTCACATCTTAATCTATGCAGTGCAAATTGAAAATTTTACAATAACATCATTGTATCTGTACAACTCAGCTTCACTCTCCCAAATCCACAATAGGACCATCTACACCCATTTCCCACCAATTCATTGTGGAACTGAGAAAACTGTTGCAGCACTTGTTTCTGCTTTGTTACAGCATTTTCTGGAATGTCATCTTGACAGATTCTCTCTTCCTTGACACAGTATCAGCAGTATGAAAAAGCCCTTAGCCGTATATGTGCCATATAAAGGTCTATTACTATTACCACTGCAAATATTAAAAAAATAATGAAGAGGCATTATACACTACTGTGCGTAAACCTTAAAAGCTATCTTGTCAGCAAATAGTATGATATATGACCAATTTAAAAACCCTTGCTGGTTTAACTGTCCAAGGGAACCTTGCTTCTATGCTACAACAGGACTATATTAGAGTCAGTGAATAAGGAATAACCCAAGCATGTGTGAGATACAATTCTAATCTATCATAACAGTAAGCCATGTTATCGGAGCAAGTACAGTATAATACTGTTAAAAATGCAGATATTAAAAAACATGAGTTGGACTGACTACTGCCATCTCTGTCTCTGCACCAAGCTGTTGCATCTTCCCTCTTTGTCTTGCTTTATAAGGCATGGGAATGGAGACTTTTGTTTGTTTGTTTGTGAAGGCTGTTTTTCAGTAGTTTGGCATGCCATTTCATTTCACTTCCAATACATGGATTCATTATGACCCCCTCTCAAATAATGTATGTGATGGACTCTTGACTTTAGGGAACAATCGTTCTTTAAGACCCGTTTTGAGTGCAGGGCATCTGGAATGTTGTGAAATTTATTTGACTGATTGTCCGTGGCCTCAGTCCTCTCCCATTTAGCCAACACATATTTACACAGAGACAGAGAGAAACCTACTCTGAAACTGTACATTTGCACTGAAACAAACACTAACATTCACAAGACATTCATTGTTAAGACTTGGATCGGTAGAAGTAGTCAAGGCATCAAGACGTCTTGCCTCAAAAATATAGGCAACCATGGTTTCAGACCCCCCCCCCCCCCTCCAAAAAAAATAAAAATAAAAAATAAAAGGTAGAAAATATATACAAAAAGAGAGATGGACTTGAGTTACTGTTTCAGAAAGTGCACAAACAAACAGTTGGGGTCTGTACATGATCCGCTACTCAATCGATCGACTGGGACTGATCTAACCTGGGGATAGTTAGAACAGATTAAGTAATGTGGACAAAAGGCCGCAATACTACTCCAGACTGGGCAGTGACTGCATGATAACACAAACACACACACCTTAGGGACTGCATAACACAAGCGCGCGCACACACACACACACACACACACACACACACACACACACACACACACACACACACACACACACACACACACACACACACACACACACACACACACACACACACACACACACACCTTAGGGACAGCCAACACATTCTGTACAGCTGATAATCATTCTATACACCATGATCTGTAAGGAAAAACAGCCCAACTAGTCCCAAAAGATTCACTTGCACCTTTCCAAGCAGTTCATAGTCCCAGTTAGAGGTATCATCTTGGAAAACCTATGAAAAGCAGAATAAGGCTGTAAAAAAAAAATCAGATAAATGGTAAGGGGAAGAAGTACCATCTTTGGGCAATTGGAGGTGCTCAAATGCAAAAGCTATTTCTCCCTCGCACCCCGGGCCCACCCATCTTATCCTCGTCCCTCCCCTCCCATCTATCTGACGATCCTCGTCTCTCGCACCCGACTCGCCAACATCTGTGTCTCTCCTGCAGGGGGTGACATGGCTCAGATGACGGGGGCTCCGAAGCATTTAAGGCACCACTGGACGCTGGTGGTAGGTGGACGGTCGATGCGGTTCATAGACTTGAGTTGCTCGGGGCTCAGCTCGTCGTAGGCCTGGCGGTACTCTCTGTCGAAGGCCTCTGCAGACACACGGGAATGGAAGGAACGCTCACAAAGTTACGACAGGGGGGGGTACACATCAGGGTGGCTTCAAATTTCACGTTAAATTTAAGACTTTTTAAAACGGTTTATATGAAAGTTAGAATGAAATATGAAACCAATTTCACAATTGAAAAACACATCAAACACATCAAGAACGAAGGCGATTCGGCTGATGTAGTTACATTTCCTCAACTTATCCAAAACTTTCCAAAACATATTTGTTTCCATAACTTTTCCAAAGGCCTGGAAATTATATTTTAAATTTCCATGACTTTTCCGGATTTTTCATAACCCCTGTAATTAACACTTCACTGGAGCGACATTTACTCACCAACGTCAATGTTCTCCCGTCCCAAGGCCACCAATGAGAGAAACAATATTTCTCTATAGATACTCCTGAGAGAAATAGGCAGTACAGTAGAGGGAAAATTTTGTCATTGAGAGAGCCTTGGGGAAGTGTAACACTGGCTAAAATATACTATAAAAATAACACTGGCAACACTTGACAATAGACAGAAGATGAAGAGAAGAAGAGAGCTTACCTTTGGCGTTTGACTTCGTCCGGTCGTCGTTTGGCCTCTCGGATCAGCAGGTTGATGGGCCCGTAGACATCGTTTGTCTGGATGTTGCGAACAATTGTGTTGAGGAGGGTACGAGTCTCCTGGTGGTCAGTTGGAGCCAGCGTCGCCTTCTTCTCCACTAGTGTACACACACACCAAATTTTAATGATTAAAAATGTCGCCAAGTGAAACGCGCCCGTCTGCTTTGCTCTGATTTTAACTTTTGTACAGTACAGCAATCGACAAATAAAGGCCTTTTAACTTTTTCTACAGAACAGTGTGCCTGGGACATTTTTTAAGTTCACCATTGATACCTGACACTTTCAGTATCTTTCACAAAGGGAGACAAACTTATTATGTTTCTTGATTCCACTGATTACAAACCCATGCAGCGCTCCTAGATCCACTTGTTTCATATCAAATTAAGTTTCAAAATCATGAAAAACTAAGCAGCATTCCCTGCTGTGAAACTGTGGGGAGGCTGTCTGCTGAAGTGCCCTCTCCCCCCCCCCCCCAGTGCTGCACAACTTGATACAGTGTACATTCTGATGCATTTTTGGAATTTGCAGGTTAGAGGCACTCAGGGTTCACACACACTTTTTTTTTTACCAATGAATTTCTAAAGCTAAAAACAGTTACTGAGTGCTCACTGGTCGGCTCCAGGTGAATGTGAGGTGATCTTGAAGCATACAAATTGATCCAGATGAAAAAGCAGCAGCTTTCTCCAGGCACTGAACTCACAGAGTCAAGGAATTAAAGTTAAAAAGCCTTTATTTTCTAGGGCATATCAAAGTTCTCATCAACACTTCTCGACGTCTTCTTCAGGGCGTGTTTACATGATCTTTCCTAAACATGCCCTGAAGAAGAGCCTGTGTGGTCGAAAATTTAATCGATTGAACCTAGTGCAAAACACCTTGGGGAAAAAACTTGTAAAACCTTGTCAAGTCCATTATAGTATATGCATGGTTTAGTTTAATCAAATGGGCATTCAACACAGCATCCAGGTGCATCCTCTGTTGGCCAAAAGCAACATGGCAACCAAAGTGGAGAATATTATTTTAGGAGCATCACATAATGAGTTAAGTTAATTAAATTGATTGTAACCATTTAAGCTAACCTTGGTGCCATAATATCAGCCTATCCTGTCTGAAACATTGGTACTTAGCAAGCAATATGTCAAATCACTTCCTTCATGCCATTGCAAACCATGACTTTCAACTACTTTTGTTGCTGCTGCATTACTACAAGCTACCACAAGCTAATATGAACTTGACTTTTCAAACATAATGCTATGTTATGCGACAGATACAAGGCAGATATAAGGAAGAAAGTTATTTATTTATTCAGGTATTTAGGTGAGCCAACTGCTACCTACCAATATGACGTATGTACAGCGTTGTCCAGCCCTTATAGGGAAGTAAGAGGTCCGCTATGTGTGTACTCACGCAAGGTTCTCCAGAGGAGATAGAGGGGATCCCCTAGGTCTTGGTGCAGGTTGATGTTGTCCCACAGGAGCTGGATGTACACCTGCTTACTGTCCTGCGACAGCGAAGTCAGGGGCAGCTGCAAGGATGGATGAACACACACACACACACACACACACACACACACACACACACACACACACACACACACACACACACACACACACACACACACACACACACACACACAGCTTTTTCACATTGCCGCCAATATGATGAAGTTAAGCTTCTATTAGAAATGCAAAAACATAGGACATCATCACACAATCCAAAATAATTCAATCAAAGCATTTGGGGAAGAAGGTGAGGCCTATATGACCAAGAGAGGAAAACGAAGGGGAAAGAGGAAGATTCAGTGAGAAAGAAAGAATGTTTAAGATTATTAGAGAGAGAATGTGTCTCCAACCTGGACTCCGTTGTTGCAGTGTTCAGAGGTAAGGATGAGACCAGGCAGGTCACTCGGCAGGTCCAGGCGACGAAAATACCACACCAGGTTCCAGAAGATGATGGGGTGCTGGCTAAGGAACTTGTGGGTGTAGATCACCTGGGAGGACACATTAGAGCAGTTGGGCTTACAATGGCTTGAGACGTTGGGAGTAGTCATTTCTCAGGATTAGTACTGCATGTACTGTATGTGTGTTTATTACCTGATCTCCTTCGTTCTCCAGCAGGGTCTCCAGCTCCTTTCGCAGCACCAAAGGGCTGAGGTAGGGCACAGACACAGGCTTGGGGTTTGGCCGTTTTGCTCCCATGCCATCCTGACACAGACGCGCGCGCACGCACACACACACACACACACACACACACACACACACACACACACACACACACACACACACACACACACAATTTAAATATGCTGTACAGTACATGTAATTCCATCATCCTAGTGACCCACCGGTGACGTACTTCCTACACAAGTTACATACCTTTTTTTGTTGCTATAGGGAAAATTACACTTTTTTAAATATAGTAGCTCAGAGTACATACCTGCACACGTACTGTATGCAACATTTGGTTACAATAGGACAATGCTTTCCTGAGTTATAAGATTTTTTGTAAAATAGGCCCCACTCACGAAACTTTGGAAGTGGATCATATGAAAACGGTGTGGACTATCAAAAAACATTTGCTCGATTAGTTTTGTGCAGGATAGTCCACACATACTGTGTATTGTTGTTTGGTGCAGATTGGACAACATCTGCAGGA
Source organism: Poromitra crassiceps (assembly GCF_964638095.1). Classification (NCBI taxonomy): domain Eukaryota; kingdom Metazoa; phylum Chordata; class Actinopteri; order Beryciformes; family Melamphaidae; genus Poromitra; species Poromitra crassiceps. Next base: position 40,522,230 of record NC_139628.1, read on the forward strand.
GTAGCAGCGGTAAAAAACTGCTTTGGACAAAATTCAAAATGGCGGAAAATCTTGAGAGAGAGAAAACTTGGAAAACACAAGGCAATTTTTGTTTTCTTTTTGGTCATAACTGATCGGCGGGCCGGTGTGACTTGATTGGCTTGACTTGACTAGGCCTGAACTAGGGATTGCATGATATGCTTATCTCATGAGATGATTCGATATGCAATATACTGAATATCAATATATTGTCCTCCTATCCCCATCAATAAAAGCATGTAGCATTGCAGCCTTTTCTGCATTGTTTAAGAATGTTGGGGTTATTTTGGACACCAGGGGGGCACTCACCGACACCTCATGCAGGCTGCAGGGCAGGCTGGTGGTAGAGACACCATGTCCAGGTCTTTGGGAGGACTCCAGGCTCTGCAGCGGGCCGCCCACGCTGTTGCTGCGTGTCAGTGACGTCACGCTGCATCGCTGCTGCTTCCCTGCTGCCTGGTGTTCCAGCAGACCCAGGGGGTCCGACTGCACTGGCTCTGGAACCAGACTGGCAAAGCAAGACAAAGACAAGTGAGGAGGTGGTGGTGCTGGAAGAATCTGGGCAGGTATTCAGCATACTTCTTGGAGTAAGAATGCTCATTTTATTGTAAATGACCAGATCGCCCTGCCAATGGCATTTCACACTCAAGGTGAAACTGATTCTATAGACAGAGCCCTGTAATCTTGGGTGCACATAATGGTTTGATGTGAATTTGTTTTGGGTTTACCTCTTATGTGTTGCAGGATGGGTATCCAGGCTCTCACTAGGTTCCTCTCCAGATGACTGTGGGAAAGTGATGAGGTCCGGTGTCTTGGTGTCAGCTGAGCTGCTGGCTGTAGCGTGGGTATTGGTGCTGTGGATACTGTCTCCTGAGGTACTGGACTTCATATAGAACCTGTCAGGGAAAAGGACAGGCTATACTGAACTCATCTGTCAGCACAGTTTCCCTTAACCATCTACTGCAAGTGCTGCAATGTTCAATATATACAGTGCTTTACATTATATAGTATGGTTATAATATAAGATCTACTATGACCTGGCATGCAATATATCTTTAATTAGAAATACTGTAACTCACGGTTGTCCGCCAACAAGTCAAGTTGCAGTCTACAGTACATCCATAGTGAAGTATTTGAAGGAAATTAATTCATAAAAGTTACTAAGTCCGTGTGTGTTTTCCAAAACGGAAGTTATCACTATATTGACATGTATGATACTAGTGAATAATTTCCAGTGAGAAACTATTTTACAGAGGAGTACAGAGGACTCATAGGGAGCTTCAAGGCCATTATTTCTAGTTAAAGATATATTGCATGCCAGGTCATAGTAGATCTTATAACAAGACAGTTGAATAGCCTTGTGCACTCTCTAATCTCTAAATTCACCTATGATACCATTGTTACATGTACTGTATATGTCATCAGTAGTGCTGGGCCAAGCTTGAAACACTTTCTTCCTATCTACAGTATCACTCCCTGCGTAGGCTACAAGTATACAGCGATTTGCTGATCGCTGAGCTGTCATTGGCTGCTGTGCTCTCTCATAGGCGTTCATAGCTCAAATATGCGGCTGGTCGCCTTAGGTAACCTGCGGTGGATACATTTTTGTTTTAATCTTTTTTTCCCCAGGCTTTATTGCTTGAAAACTGCTTGAAATGTACCATTACAAAACAGTGGCAACCCTAAAGTTGCTAAAGTGTAGTGTGTGTCTGTGTGAACAATAGTGCCGTTTGTTTGTGTGTGTTCTTCATCTATCTTCTTCTGGCAAACAGCTTGCAGGTGCTGAGTGTGTGTTAAGAGATGGAAATGGAAATTGAAAAAATTGAACGTAAATAAAATGATCCAAATCTTGGGGGCATTTTCTGCTCCATGATCATGGCTTTTAGGTGCATTCTGAGATTTCTTGGGGGCATTTTTGCCTTTGTTCCTGGCTAATTTCCTACACTGTAGTGAGGCACACTCTGATCCACATTCTGTATATGAGGTTGATGCTGTTTGTTCTTGCTTGGCTACGAGTAATTAGTCCAGACAAAAGCTGATGATCCTCCGTTAAAATAGCAATGTGTCAAGTTCCGAGAACAGCCGCTCTTAAAGGGAAAGGTGGCGTTACTCGCCCTGGCATCACTGCTGCGCCACAATACGGAAGATATGCGCCTATGACTACAAACTGAATTATGATGCTACAATCTATAACAAAAATCTTGTTTAATCAAAATCTCGGTTTTACAATGAACCTTTACAACCAACTTTAAAATAAGGGGAGGGCATGGCTTAAAATGACCCGGCCTATTTGAACGCCAAGACGACAGGTCCTTACCCACTGGTGGTGCGTAAGTCATGAAACTCTATGTGCAACAAGGGGAGGAAGGCTGTGCGGCAGAAAGGGCAGTTGGTGTTAAGGTTGGAGTCGTCGGCCGTCCAACCCGCCATGATCTCCTCATCGTACACAAGAGCCTCGCAGGAGCGGCACTGAGAGCAACTGGACATCAGCACCTAGCAGCAGAGAGATGCATGTAGCCAGTTACATATTATGTACATGTTGCTAAGTAAGCGCAGCAGAAAATAAGTGTGTGTGTGTGTATGTCACACCTCCAGTGCACAGTTCTGATAGATGCTGGAGGAGGAAGCATGGTGTGAGGAGCCTTGCTCAGAGTGTGTGTGTGAGAGAGAGAGAGAGAGAGAGAGAGAGAGAGAGTCTGAGTGTGTGTGTCTGAGTGTGTGTGTGTGTGTCAGACCTCCAGTGCACAGTTCTGATAGATGCTGGAGGAGGAAGCGTGATGTGAGGAGCCTTGCTCAGAGTCTGTGTGTGTGAGTGAGTGAGTGAGTGAGTGTGTCTGTGTGTGTGTGTGTGTGTGTGTGTCAGACCTCCAGTGCACAGTTCTGATAGATGCTGGAGGAGGAAGCGTGATGTGAGGAGCCTTGCTCAGAGTCGGGGCCCCTGACTGCTCGCCCTGGTGTCAGATCTACAGATGGAGACAAAAACAAACATGTGCACTTGTTATAATTAATATTCTCTGAGCTATTCGCTTCCATGACACCCTCCCTCCCTGTTTCCAGCTGCCGGTTGCCTGTTTCCGCCCAGGACCGTTCATAGTGAAAGAGACTGAAATTAATCATAACAATTGTTGTGACTTTGTACCTACCCATGTCTTGTAATGGAGCCCCGCAGCACAATAATTTCACACGTGCATAATTGTACAACGGAGTGACAATATATTGAATCTTGAAAGAGAGAGACCGCTAAAGCTACGTTCAATGACCAAATAATAAGAGTTCCGGTTTGGATGTTTAGCCTTCAAAACAAAAGCGGCCGCTATGCAACCACATACTATTTTTAGCAATTTCGGCTAAAATAAGCCCGTACAGTACGAGTGAATCGACATTCACCTCGTTTTTGTCAAATATCGCCGCTATGCAACCACACAACGTTACTATTTTTAGCCATTTCGGATAAAATAAGCCATACGTTCCCACTCTTTGACAGCGGTGCGCATGTCTTTGCTAGTGAAAAAAAATTAATTGATTAATCGATAACGGCAACCACTGAGAATCATGGGAAACGTAAGTCCAGGAATAAGGTGAATACAGAAAGGAACTTACTAAGCCATTCTCCTCTCTACCTTTTCCCCAATATCATTGGGGACCTCTCTAAAATAAGAAAAGACTATATATATATATATATATATGTGTATGTGTGTGTGTGTGTGAGAGAGAGAGTGAGTGCTTACGTGTCTGGTGGGTTCCTCGTCCCGTGTCACTACTGCCACTGCTGCTGCCCAGGCTAGTGCGACTCTGGTTTAGGCCGTTGGCCACCAAACTTGGGATGACCCCTCTGTCGGTGGAAGCATCAACTATATCGTGTGTGGCCAGCATGTTCTCATCCAGGCGGGCTGGGAAGCCACCACCACCCGGAGCTAATTCATCCTGCAGAATAAAGACTGTTTTACATCGAATGGAATTCACAGAGAAAAATGCCACATTTGCTCTTACCATGGTCTAGTCTTGTGGATATGTCTCAAAGGGTAATATACATACATTAGATTACAAACATATACATTATTTTCATTCCCCCCCCACTGATGATGAGGGCACTCACCTCATCATCTGAGTAGGAGTAAGCTGAAGCCACTGCCCCCCATACTTTGCTGGCTACATTAGCTGCCTGCTTCATGCTTGACTTCAGCACATCCATTTTAGGCCCAGAGAGCAGGGCGTCCATCTTGATGCCTGAAAAGGTGTTAATGACCGAGCCTAATGAGCCCCCCTGGGAGGACTTGACCAGAGCTGTCAGAGAGGACGACCTGGGACCTGGACTAGCTGTGGCGCTGGCTGGGGTCTTGGTCTTCACAGCAAAAGTCTTGGAGCGAATAACAGTGTTGGGGCTGCGTTTGGGTGTGTCGCCTGGGGAGCCAGTTGGAGTTTTGATAGGAGGCACGGGGAGGCTGGACCTCCGCTCCAGGGTCTGCTTTACCGGAGGGGCGTCAGTGGAGTCTACCTGGGCCTGCTGGAGCTCCATGCTGGAGGACTTGGCGCCCAGAGGGCTGCGCAGGCTCATGTACATTTCGATCTCCTCTGCCAGGTTGCGGGAAACCACGACGGGCAGGGAGCGCGATGGCTCCTGGCTGGTAACAGAGGCGGATTCCTCATTCTCTGACACCAAGAGGGAAAGGGGGTCGGCACCCACCTCCACGTCCGCCCTCTCCAGGGTCACCCCCCGCACCCCAGCCTCCTCCTCCTCCTCCTCGTGTGTTTCAGTGTGCGTCTTGTCTAGCTCCTCCCTTTCTACCTCACTCCCCGCCGGCTCATCATCAAGTCCCTTCCCTTCTTCCAGAGTAGGTGTGCTTGTTCCAGGACCCTCTACCTCTGGCAGTTTCCCAAATATCAAGCCCTGCTCATCTTCGGGCTCCTCCTCCAGGTCTTTGAAAAGGGCTTTGGACACAGTGTTTGGGGGTGGGCTCGTGCTAACACAGAGCGCTGCGGCCAGGATGCGGGCGTCGGCACCCATTTGGCTGGCCATGTGGTCCACGCCTTTCTCCAAGAGCATGCCAGCCCGGCTTTCAGCACTGAAGCTACAGCTGCGTTCGGCAAACGATTTCTGCCGCTGTTGCTGCAATGGGGTGCCTCCATCGGCGCATGCTAGCGAGGCATGTTCCTCAGGGAGAGACACATCCTCACTCTTGCTGCGCAGCATGAACGTACCTGGGGCAGAGGTGCAGACAAAGTCAGAGTTGTCCCTTTTCATTTGGGATGGGAACAATTAAACTTTACTTACTTTACTTTATTGTTTATTTAGACAGGACAATGCACATTAATAAGACAGTTATACACATACAGAATCATCCATACGTGACAACGATAAAAGTGCCGGGATTAGCCGAAGCTAATTTTCACCCGCAGTCCTCGGGACATAGACAACTAAAAACTACAAGATAAATACAGAATAAAAACAATACACACAAACAGATAAGAAAATAAAATGATAAAAAGATTAAATGTCCAAGAGAAGGCTACTGGTTATGGGTGCAATGTTGTGTCGTTTTGAGCCATTCCTTGATTTTGACTTTAAAAGTAGGGTAAGTGGGGCATTCCATTACTGCGGCCGGGAGACAATGGACAGGTCGTTCTTCCCGAAAGCGGTGCGTCTATGGCCCAACTCGCAGTCTCCTCTTAGACACGCCCTAGTGGTCACGCCCTCCACGGACCTCCGTTTAAAAAACTCTCCCAGAGGGGGTGGGGCAAGACCATGGAGACACTTAAAAACAAAACAGGCCTGTCTGAAGGTTTTAAAATTGTCAAAATCAAGGAAATCATGCTTCTTTATAATGTTACAGATATGGGCGAAGGTAGATTTTTTATCGAAGATCTTTAGGGCTTTTTTAAATAGAGATTCAATTGACTTAAGAGCTGTTTTACATGCCAAAGACCAGCTTGTTAAGCAGTAGTCAATGTGTGAAAAAATCATAGAGTGTAAGAACATCAGGGCAGCATCGTCCGTCAGGAAATTTCTGATTTGTCTGAAGTTCGCCAGATTGTATTTGACTGAGTTGGTCACTTTCTTAATGTGTTTCTGAAAGGTGAGGGTTGAGTCCAGGATGACTCCGAGATATTTGAACTCGCTTACTAGAACGAGTTCCTCACCGTTCAGGAACACACCTGAGTGAGTGACAGTTTGGTTATTTTTGTGTGTGAACATCATACAGACCGTTTTTTTTGTATTCAAGAGGAGACAGGAATCTTTGAGCCATTTCTGGACGTGGACTACTAGCTTAAGAAATGGGTGATGTAATAGCTGACAGTAAAAGTCATTCAACTAAAGTTCAGCTACAGACAGAGCTGCCCAAACAAATCACATTTCCTTTGCTTATCACTAAGTAAACGGTCACTTACATTTAATTTTTATTAATCTTAGTGGAAAACAAAAAGAATCAATCCATCACCTGTGCTGTACATTCTTTCTATCCTATGTTTTTGGCGAACAAAGCAACAGAGCTGCCGGTTATGTATTTCTATTTTCAGACTAAAGAGAGATAATTTCAAGATTAATTAGCAGTGAAATTATTACAAATTCCCATTCCAAATTCTAATGCCACCTCCCACCAAGACATCAAAACGACTGCATAAACCTGACAGCCTGGTCTCTTGCCCTCACCTGTTTCCCTGGCAGCGTCGAAGCTCCCTGTGGACAGCTTCACAATACTGGGGACATGCGGCAGAACAGCGATGGGGCTGGGGGGCTCCGCTACTGCTACTGCACTGTCCACTGAGCCAGCCATGTCCCCACCTGCAAACACACACAGAGGGGCACACGCTAACATCAAGGTACAAAAAGGAAATGGCGCTTCGATACGGGAATTACACACACACACACACACCTTTGAATATATGGCTAGAACTAAATATAATCCTGATGCCACATGCAGCACATGAGAATGGCAGTATTTTGCACTCTTGTGGAACTAGTACCATTGCGCTGTGCTTTAGCATTACTGCTTTCTTCTATGGACAGGAGCACAGCTGCATGTGACGAGTCAGGCAGGTCCTGATGTAATTCATCCTTGGAGCCATAGCCTTGGTCAGACTGCCCTCCTGTGGATCACACGTATATAGCATGCTCACTTGAATGAATGAATGAATGGAGTTTATTGTCAGTTTATTGTAACGAAATTGAGGGTACCCCTCTCATATTCAGTGCAGTTAAAAAGCATTTCATAAACATTAAATACAGAAAATAAAAAGAGTCAAAGCCTATCTACCTATTAAAAAGCATTCATAAACATTTAAAAACAGATAATAAAAAGGGATAAAAACCTATCTATTTATACATTTAGACTAAAACAAGGGCACACACACAGACACATGGCACATCACAAAACAAACAACCAACATCTAGGTATTGCACATCCGTATTGCACAGCCATTTTCAAAGTGCATCAGAACTTTGCATTGTTAAGTGCAGTTACAGCTTTTGGATAAAAGCTGTTTCTCAGTCTGTAGGTTTTTTGGTTTTCAGGGCCCGAAAGCGCCTCCCTGAGGTAGCAAATAGCTTTCAGTTTGATATATATATTGTTTTCAAAACATGATGTGGTTCAACGTATGTTATGGGCAAACAAACGGCTAGGGGAAATGGTCAGACATGCTAAGCCAGTAGTATTGGGGAATCAGTACCGGTGCTACAATGGTTGTTTGTTGCGTTTCCCATGACGAGGCTGCGGGCAAAGAGTGTGTGCTCCTCGCCGTTGACTTCACTCGAGCTATCAGCACTCCCGTGACTCAGACGGTCACCATCGCTGACTGCTGCCCCACCTGTTGTTGCAGCTAAAGACAAAAAGTAAAACAGAGAGAGAAAAAAACTAAGTGAGGTCTCACATGACAGAGTACCGCAGGGATGACATATTTTTTTAGGCTTAACCAGAAATCGCCGCCATTTTGGTTCGTCAGTGGAAAAGTCTATGGGGTTTTAGAATGGGGATTTCACTTGAAAGCATCAAAATTTAAGGTCTGTGGTTAACAAAAGTTTGTGAGAATGCGAATTTGGGTTCAGCAGGATAATCTTCACAAACATTAATCACTTGTATGACTTTTGAAGCGTTTTCTAAAAACCGCGTTGAAAAAAAAAATGCATTTACATTCCAAAAGTCACACAAGTTATTGATGTTGATGAAGATTATCCTGCTGAACCCAAATTCACGTCCCCATAAACTTTTGTTAACCACAGACCTTATTTTCAAGTGGATGTTGAACCTCCTAACTTAAAAAAAACCCCCATCTACAACTCCCATTATTTACTTGTTAATTGGTTAATTTCACTGTTCTATAATTCTCAATTCGGCAAAAGGTGATGTCTCCCTTTAGGCAGCCTTATCATATATTCCATTCTCACCTGTGCCAGTAAGAGTGGGTCCTTTAGTGGAAGGTGTGGGGTCCAGGGCCTGCTTGAACTGGCCCACTCCACGCAGCATGTTACGCAGCTTAGCCCACAGAAAGAGGCCACTGCGGTTACGGCTAGGCCATGGACCCTCTAGGACGGCCTGGAGAAGGACCACAATGAAGGGTGAGGAAATAAGCAGACAGCAAGCCTCAAAATTGTTGTGGTTGTAACCGTCGGTGCTTTCAGTGTTGGTGCAAAGGTTTAAAGATCCAGCAGCTCACAATGACAAAAATGTTTGGTTTCTACTAGTGGTCCTTGGAACTTTGCTGATGGTAATAACTACTCTGTTGGTACCTCTTTGCAAGCTGGGGATATATTTAGGTTATGTAATAGGTTTATACTGTATATTACCTTGTAGTAAACACAGAGAGGCTATGTAAATGTTTAGTTTTACCTTGTTGTAGTATCCGTATGTGATGGCGTTGGGCTGTACCCCAGCTTTCTTCATCTCAACCAGGACACGCACAGCCATGACAGGCAGACCCCACACACCACACAGCTGCATCACCACCCTGTAACACACCTGAACGCCAGAGGGAGGATGTCAGCACTAATACATGAAAACACAAAACCTCTCATGTTGCACAAATATGAGGGTACCTCGTCCAGCACTTCCACCTCGGCGGTCCTCATCTTAAGGAGGATGTTGTACGCCTGCTGCATGGCTCGGCTCTTAGACTTGGCCAGGCGCACGCCCGCTGGCAGGCAGATGAACCACAGGCTGTAGCAGTGACTGAACAGACACCGGGCCCACAGCGGCGGGTTGGAGTAGAAACGCTTGGCCATCTTGTATGCTAGCTTGATCTCCTGCCGGACCAAACGCATCCTGTCAAGTTACATTTCAAGCATTTTGGAGCAAGACAGAGGGCTTGAAACAAACATTTAGAACTTCTGACTTACCGTAATCTTGCTCAAGTCAGTTAATTCGGTTAATACTTTCCCTAATGCGTGTGTGCGCATTAACTGTCTCCTTAAAAAAAACTACTATGTTGTGTTCAGTCACGTGCCTCCCCCCCGTTCAACTAACATTAGTCCGTGATCAGGCATTCACTCAAAGCAAAGCTGTCGCGATGCATTGTGTTCGGATCTTAGCTGTGTGTAAACGCAATCCATACAACGTGACAACAAACTTCCTCTGTGATTCCTCTCTCGGCTTTCCTCTCGCTCGGCTCCACAAGCAACACAGCGAGATGCAGAACGTCAGGTGGGCCCGTTTAAAAATAAAAGCCATTTCAACGAGCTGTGTCCCAATCATAATCTTTAAAATAAATGCATCGACAAAACACGTGTTGCAACTGTTTTGTTTTGAGCTCAGTACAAAAGTGCAAAAGTCTGTCCTACACAAACCTCAATTCACAAGTGCTGGAGGAGGAAGATGACATGGAACTGACTAAAACGTGTGTGTGTGTGTGTGTGTGTGTGTGTGTGTGTATATATATAGTAGAAACCTTGTCAGAGAACTATGAGCGCAGTGGTAAAAAAATAAAAAATAATTGTTCATTAATCGTAATTGAGGTAAAAGTTTGAAATAATCATATTGATTTTTCTAGTAAGACAGGAACGAGACCAGAAGAATGAAGATAGAAGAAAGGACAAGTCAGGTTAATTTTTCACAAAGGTTAACAGACACAGCTTGCTCTGATTTTCTTCTACTACATGTATAAGGTCCTCACAAAATTATTCTTTTTTTAGGATGTCTTATATGCTTATGTTTTACGTTATATCATATGCTGTCATGTATGGTTGTTATGTTTTGACATTCTTTTTATGCTCTTTGGGCAATGCAAATTCCCTGAGGTGCAATAAAGGTTGCATTAATTAATTAATGTGTGTGATTGTGTGTCTAGGAGGGATATGCAAAAGGACCAATTCTGATTAGTTTGTGTAAATTGGTTGACACCCAAACCTCAAACCTGTATTGATCAGGTTGTAGAATAAATGTAATGTAATGTAAATGGCTAAAATATCAAACACTTGCAAATGCCATCTCTGCATGTGGGTATAATTGTAAAATTATAGTCTTGATATTTGGTAGTCTGGGGCATGTTCATAAAATGTGTGTGCGAGGACTCCAACTTGCTGGACTGGCAAAAAAAGCTGCAAAACAGTTGGCCAAGTACTGCTCTGTGTCTGCCATCATTGGCAGTCATTTCATTTGGAAAAGATGCTGTCACTTATACCCATAGCCTCATGTTTCTTTTTTGATCTGCCCATGTCTATAGCCTACAGATAACATTGTGAGCATGATCTTGTATTGTATTGCATTGACTCTTGCTACTATTGGGTTTTGATACGATTAATGTCTCTAATCGAAAATCCAATAAAGAAATTAAAATGTGTGTGTGTGTTTGCTGTCTCAACAACGGCACATGAAACTTGCTTCTCAGTGGAGCAAAGTGACTAAACAGAAAAAAAAACATCCTGAAGGGAATGTTATTCTAGTCATTCATCTGTCGCTTGCAGCAATAAAGGCTTTTCTACCTCCCCTATCTCCATACAAAATAAAGCAGCTTTTGCCCAACACATGCCGAGTTCCGTTGACTTGAACCCATTAGCATCCTGTGTGATAGACAAACCATCAGAGCAGGCCTATTCTGCACTTGGCCCAAAGCTCAAAGACAGTGAGTGTTCCTTGTAAATAAGTGTTCAGTAAATAAGTTACTGGAGAGTAATGACAGATTAGAAGTCCAATGTGCAATCCTAAAGTGAAAGAATGGCTCATCAAAGCATACGACGATGTGTGGCTGAAATCCCAATGGAGAAAACGTCAAGTAACAGGGCATCACCAGAGACGTTTAATAGATAGAGACACCCCACTCCAGGCTCCGCCAATAATAATTAATTGTACTCTTCCGGTCTCCTAAATGGGCGTGGTCATCAGCTTGTGATTGGCTGTCTGTCAATGGTATGAAACTTCATTGGCTGACCAGTCTCCTAAGTGGGCATTGCAGTGGCGAAACCTCAGATACAGGAAGTGACTGGAAGTTGGGATGTCTTGCTTTGATATCCCATCGTCTTTGGCATCACTATTACAGCAGTGCCACTGCAGAGTGTGCTTGTGTGTACCTGCTTAGTCCTCTTAGCCAGTAGTGCAGGGCTGCTGGACAGACTGGCCCCTGCTGCTCTGGTGCTGAGTGCGGGCCTCAACTCCCTGGGACGGTCAAACAGCTCCATCCGCAGCCGGGGGAAACTCTTATAGCTGGAGGGAGAAAGATAGGATTGTCGTGAGATGGGCGCTGAGATAATTTATTGTGGAGAATGTTACAATGCACTGACAACAACGATGCATTCAAAATACTTGTCCAGATCAGCAACTAGTTATCAGACTGTGGTCATGCATTCTAAAAGGGAACAACTTGGGCAGAGGAACAACAATAACAATGGTGATGTGACAGGTAACCTGGTCGGAGGTTGGATAGATATATAGACACTTCCTCATAGCAACTCAAAGTGTGGGAGGGGCAAAGGAAAGAATTGCAAGTCAAACATGAAACCTCAGTACATGTGAGGGACCATTATAGTATAACCTAGGGGCAATTAACCCAGAATGTATCGAAACCGACATTTAGATTAGAACATCTAACAGACTTAATCTTAGTCATGCCGGCTAATTTGGTTAATACTTTCCCCAATGTGTTAAAAGACTGTCGTGTTCAGACATGTGCCTCCACCAGGTCCAACTAACTTTAGTCCGTGTTCAGGTGTTCTCTCAAAGCAAAGTTGTCGGCATGGATGATACGAGCGAAAACACCGAGCCAACAAATAAACCTGAGCAACTTAGACCTAAAAAGAATGACATGTCCATCGTTTGGACACATTTTGGCTTCAGTTAAGTGAATAGATAAGCATATTATTTACAGTACTAGACCTGTCTTCACTCAAGTGAATAGTTAAGCATATTTACAGTACAGACCTTGTCACAGAACTATGAGGGCAGTGTTAACAAAAGCGTATAAAATAAAGAATCATTCATAGGAATGGAGGTAAACGTTTGAGATAATTGTGATATTGATTTGAAGTCATATTGCCCTGTCCTAGTATAACCGCACACTGCATGGCGTTTTCTTGTCTTAGAACAGAAGACTGACCTGTATCGGGATGGGGGTTCAGGTCCGTCCTCGGCTGCAGGTTCAGGGGGCATGACGAAGACGGTGTGCTCACTCTTCTGGGACTCGTCCAGCTCCATCAGCCTCGTGTCCTCAGACGACTCTCCTTCAACCTGCAGTGACGATCAGACTGTATCAAGAGCCTTACGGTTTCTGAAAACGGCTCTCTGAGAAACTAGAGCACACTCATGCGTCCATGTACTACATGGCAGGCTGTGTCCTGTCTGGTGCCGCGGCAGAAAGACAATAACAGTAACATAATGACAACCCCTTACACTTTAAAAGTTAAGGGATTTCATAAGCAAATCCGATTAACCAATGAAACGCGCTTATATGATTGGTAATTATTGTTGCCGATTAGGACTTGAGGAAAGAAGAAAGGCGGGAAAGACAGACTGACCTCCCCCGAGCAGAGGTGGGGGAGTAACTACCGTAATACATGTATTCAGAATACAGTATTTAAAATATAAAATATGAGTAACTGTATTACACTGTATTACAGTCACAATTTAAATGTGTGGCATTCTGAATACAGTTACTTTCTTTAAAAATAAAAAACAAGGTGCTAGGAAATCTGATTACAATGTGGCCGATTACCTTGGTGCCCTTGTCGGCGCCTTTATCAGAGGGAAAAAGCTGCAAGAGGGGGAAAGAGAGAAAAAGGAACAGATTGAATCAGAGGAAATTTGGGCTTCCTTCTCCCACAGGATGAATGTTCATTTAGCCAATAAAACAACAGCAAACAAAGGCTCTTTCATGCATGGAAAGCAGTGGTAAAAAAAATAAAGAAAAAAACCCTGCCTAAAAACACAAATGTGTGTGTGTGTGTGTGTGTGTGTGTGTGTGTGTGTGTGTGTGTGTGTGCATGTGTGTGTGTATTGGATTGCTGCTGGGTTGGTAATCACCTTCTCGATGCAGTCGTCAAAGAAGGCCAGACCTGTATCCTTGTCGCTGACAAAGGTGCACTCCTCAATGAAACGGATGAAGATCTGAGTCTTGGTGAGCTGGGAGTAGAACTTCTGGTGGGCGCGGTCCCTACTTTTTAGAAGTCCTGGGGGGAGGACATCGGCAGGTCGAGGTGTCATTTCTCAAGCCAAATTGAAATTCAAATGTTGCCGTTCAAAATTAGCAAAGATTTAAAACAGAATTGTTTATTTGAGCATTCTTTATTTATTCCTGTGTGGAATCTTCTGAACATCTTTTGAGGTAATGTGTAGCTGCTTGAAGTGTCAAGACATCCAGTTTTTACCCTCCTCAGTGGTTTTGTATCCCCTTGTGAACCTAAATCAGGGTGTAATCCATTTCCAAGAAACATGCATTAGCGGACTCTTTTTATAGCCAATGACAAAGGTGATTGATTTCTGGAAACACTTTGGTTGAAATGGTCTTTCAAATAGAAATGCCAATAAAAAATTGCATTCGATGAAGCAATTTGTATAAAGTGAATTATGCATGAGTTGTGTAGTCGGGCAATGGATGGACGACAACCCATTAACAATGCAAAGTTCCATTATATCATCCATAATCAAAAACATGACCTACTGTATTATACGTCGATCCCTGTGTCTTTACACATCAATCCCCGTGACTTTCAAGAAACTGAACCTCATTCCCCCCCTGGTCTCCATTCGTTTGAGCGTTTACCTTGCAGGTCATAGAGGGAGTCGGCGGCGGTGGCCTTCTCGGACGGCGCCTGGGTGATGGGTTTGAGGTAGCCACGGTAGCCCTTCAGGATGGTGGCCATGAAGCGGAGGAAGGCCTCCTGGATCTCCATCTCCAAGGCTGTCATCTTCTTGTGCCAGGTGAAGTCCGCCTCGATGGGGGTCATCTCCACCGCCATGCCCTCCTGCGCTGTTCGACGCACTGAAAGCCAAACCAAATTAAACCATTCAATTAGATTCTTCATGTAAAAAGAAAAACTAATTCTGCATGCCTTCTTTTGCATAGTGTACTGTAGTAGTATAGCAATCCGTGTGAAAATAATATACGCTAATACTGAATTATCCATTCAATTCAGATTAATTAACTCTACAACTGCATTCTACTAGCATGGTTCAACTATGATAAAATCAAGAGGAGAGATGCTGTTTGTACTAGTGGCCAGTTGGTGGTGCAGGTTGCTCAGCGAGTTGATCAGGCTCTTGCCGGGCTTCTTTGGGAGGTTTTTCCAGTTGCTGTTTCTCTTCTCGTCAGACCTGTAACACACAATACCCAGCAGACGGTTAGCTACAAGTGATGGCATGGCTATAAAAACACTACCTTGTGCTGAGGCTTGAATGAATGTCTTGTTGCAATGCTTGAGACAGCTGTGGTGGCATTGCTTGAACATTTTCAGCAGGAAGTGTGAATATATAAAGCAGGTAGCGAGATGGGCTCAGTATCAAACCAGAGACGTACAGGTAGATAGTGTTGGTGTCTAGGTCCACACACACCACATCTGGTGGGGGGTCGTAAAGGTCAAAGTAGCGGGAGTCCACCCCCACAATGAATGGACAGGGAGCGTTGAGGACGCCCGCCAGAGAGAGGGGGCACAGGGGGATGTACGGACACTGCCACTGGAAGGGGAAGATCATCTGGGAAGAGAGAGAGAAGCAGGATTACCTCAATAATAAAGGGGTTCAAATGACAACCGCTGCAGGTATAAAAATTCAAAGGGCCGTTAATTAAAATGCAAAACTAACACGATTAAAGAATCACATCACAATTTTCACAGAGCATCTGTCTTACAGCTGTTGATCCTTCTAGTACTGAAAGCTGTGTAGGCTTTTATACAAAAAGGACACCAAAGGCCACAGTCATGTGCGTGAGGTCCAGCTTTCTCTTGAGCTCATTTCCTGCAGTTTAGGAGAAAGCTTTGTATTTCACTCTGAAATTTCAATTCTTTAACACCAGAATTTCATTTGGGCAACTAGAGTGAATCAATCTACTCTAGAGTGTTCCAGGCACGTCCAGGTGGGAGGAGACCACGGGGCAGACCGAGGGCTAGGTGGAGAGATTATATCTCCACACTGGCCTGGCAACGCCGTGGGATCCCCCAGTCAGAGCAGGCTAATGTGGCCAGGCAAAGGAAAGTTTCGGGGTTCCCTGCTGGAACTGTTACCTCCGCGATCTGATCCTGGATAAGCGGTTGAAGGTGATGATGATGTGTGAGTCACAATTGAGGGTATGAAATGCCTTGGAAAGATGTGTGTATTTTTAAATACACGTCTTGCAGAGTGTAGAATTCTATTCTATTCTATTCTCCAGTATAACTTGTATGCAAATGGAGCGTACTCACAGCCACCACAGCCTCGGCCACCCCGGTGAGCACGGCGGGCCGGAGAGAGTGCAGCAGGATCTTGTTCTCCAGCAGGATAAAGTGCAGCAGTGTGGCGCAGTTCTCTGGGCCCAGGTTCAGCAGCAGATTGCCGTAGTCCGCCCCACTGAGAGCCACAGAGGGAGACACAGACAGGGAGGGAGACACAGACGGGGAGAGAGAGAGAGGGAGAGGAGAACCACAGGAGCAGGGATGGTGGGGGAAGAGGCAGCGATGGTAGAACTGTCAGGACAGGTACTGCTTAAAATAATGGACTAATAGTAGGGTCATCTGTGGCACTTCCGTGACCATGGAGAGCGAAGGTCCGTTTCTCAATGGATTTGTCATCTAGGAGGGTTAATAAACAAATTTAGCCGGGGTGTATTTTAAAAAAAGGCGGGGAAAATATTTGAGAGACCAAAATCCAAAATGTCTGCCGTGGAAATGAACTTTTTAATGCTTTGACCTACAATGATGCACAATACATGGTTTCAGAGCTTATTCTGGTCAAGGAATACATATTTGGTGTTTATATAATGATTTGACCTATTTTTGACCTTCAAATCCAAGATGGCTGCCAATTTAGAGGCAGTTTTTTCAAAATCGTCATAGAGCCTTCATATTAGGCTTGAATGACAGGTCTTCTCATGATGAGTTGAATAATATACAGTATAAGTACACAGAAGTAATCTCTGAGGTCAATAAAGTCAATGTTTGTGTGTAAACAACAGTTGCTGATTTGCGGTTTCCCATTAAATAGGGTAGGCTACTGAGAATATGGTGTCCAGTTCATCCCATCACATTTTCATAATGAACCAAAAACAATTTTGCACTATAGCCTAACATAAAATAGTATTCTGTATGCAAAGCTAGCAAGGTTAGTTGCTTGAGCTGAATTTAAAGGTAAACTCAAAACAAACAATGAAATTAACTTTGAAATTAAAACTGAATCCTAGGCTACTAAATTTCATCAGCACACAGTAAAGGAAACTTGTCTTTGAACTCAGCTGACTGTCTAGTCCTAATCCCTGTTGTGCAATGTCCCTTTTCAGTGAAGTTTTAGTTTTTGTTAAGTGTATGGACTTTTAATCTTGACCTTGTTGGTAGGCAACGGCCCTTTTTCAGTCAAGCATTTTCAGATTAGCTCAGTCAGTCTGTGAAGCAGTCAGTGTCAGCACTTGCGCGAGCTCGCTTTTTCTCTAACTAATGTTAACATTACACACTTTAAGACACTTTGTTTGAGGATATCAACGTTATTCACTAGTCTAAAGATAGTTCTACCATCAAGAACATATAAAACAAAAGCAAAAACAATTTTTATTTGCAGAAGTCATCATTGATATTTGGTGTTAGCTAACGTTAGGTAACGTTATTATTTTTAGCTAAAGTTAATGTTATCTGTCTCCACACTTCTGTCAACTGACATATGCATTTGCTTTTGAAAATAAACAGCCTGGCTTGCTTAAGCATAACTGAAGATTAAATAGAAATATAACATGACGAATGCATGTACCGATTGGTTGCCCCATCTTCCCAGGAGGTGGTGGTGTAAACATCATCAAATTTATCAAGTCCTGACCAGTCTTGGGCTTTTAATTGTAAGCTGTCCCATTTGCCTTGATTTATTGTATCGGTGGGCTTGCAAGGCTTGTCACATTTTAGGACACATTCATAGGACATTGTGTGCTTTGTCTTTCATTGGGAGGGAAAGCAACTCGCTATTATATTACTGTTATATTATATTGCTGTTATACGCTGTTTATTTTCAAAAGCAAATGCATATGTCAGTTGACAGAATTGTGGAGACAGATAACATTAACTTTAGCTAAAAATAATAACGTTACCTAACGTTAGCTAACACCAAATATCAATGATGACTTCTGCAAATAAAAATTGTTTTTGCTTTTGTTTTATATGTTCTTGATGGTAGAACTATCTTTAGACTAGTGAATAACGTTGATAACCTCAAACAAAGTTTTCTTTTTCTTTTTCTTTTTTATATATTCCCCCCCCGATTTTTTATCCCATTTTTATCCCCCATTAGTGCTAACGTAATTTCTTTATCCTGGTTGCTACTCCACCGTCTGCCGATCTGGGGAGAGCCAAAACTGGCTCCATGCTTCCTCCGAGACATGGGCAGTTAGCCAGCCGCTTCTTTTCACCTGACAGGGGAAGCTTCACCGGACATAGCACGTGGGAGGTTCACACTATTCCAACCAGTTCCCCTCCCTCTGAACAGGCGCCCTTAACGACCAGAGGAGGAACCACATTAGCAACCAGGATATTGCATGTTTTTGGTGAAGGGGGTTCCTATATGAAGGAAACCCCCGGGAGGCACGGGGAGAACATGCAAACTCCACACAGAAAGGCCCTTTTGACGACCCCACCCAGGCGGTGGGCACTCGAGGACATGCGGACGGGCACGCATTCCTTCAGCGTTCACATCGTCCCAGGTGGGAATCGAACCCACGACCTTCGAGCTGTGAGGCGATAGTGCTTACCACTACACCACCGTACCTCCTTTTATATCCTCAAACAAAGTGTCTTAAAGTGTGTAATGTTAACATTAGTTAGAGAAAAAGCGAGCTCGCGCAAGTGCTGACACTGACTGCTTCACAGACTGACTGGGCTAATCTGAAAATGCTTGACTGAAAAAGGGCCGTTGCCTACCAACAAGGTCAAGATTAAAAGTCCATACTCTTAACAAAAACTAAAACTTCACTGAAAAGGGACATTGCACAACAGGGATTAGGACTAGACAGTCAGCTGAGTTCAAAGACAAGTTTCCTTTACTGTGTGCTGATGAAATTTAATAGCCTAGGATTCAGTTTTAATTTCAAAGTTAATTTCATTGTTTGTTTTGAGTTGACCTTTAAATTCAGCTCAAGCAACTAACCTTGCTAGCTTTGCATACAGAATACTATTTTATGTTAGGCTATAGTGCAAAATTGTTTTTGGTTCATTATGAAAATGTGATGGGATGAACTGGACACCATATTCTCAGTAGCCTACCCTATTTAATGGGAAACCGCAAATCAGCAACTGTTGTTTACACACAAACATTGACTTTAATGACCTCAGAGATTACTTCTGTGTACTTATACTGTATATTATTCAACTCATCATGAGAAGACCTGTCATTCAAGCCTAATATGAAGGCTCTATGACGATTTTGAAAAAACTGCCTTTTAGAGCTCAAAATTGGCAGCCATCTTGTATTTGAAGGTCAAAAATAAGTCAAATCATTATATAAACACCAAATATGTATTCCTTGACCAGAATAAGCTCTGAAACCATGTATTGTGCATCATTGTAGGTCAAACCATTAAAAAGTTCATTTCCACGGCAGACATTTTGGATTTTGGTCTCTCAAATATTTTCCCCGCCTTTTTTAAAAATACACCCCGGCTAAATTTGTTTATTAACCCTCCTAGATGACAAATCCATTGAGAAACGGACCTTCGCTCTCCACGGTCACGGAAGTGCCACAGATGACCCTACTATAAAGGTTCATTATTAAAGGTCCAAGGTAAAACTGGGTTACATGAGTTAAGTCAGAGGGAAATGTGGGAACTAGGTAGAGACAAAGGCAGAATATATTTTAAACTTATTTAAATATTGGACCCATGTTATAAAAAAACTGGTAGGCTACATGATAACAATAAAAAAAAAAGTTGTATAGCACCTTTCCAAACAGAGTTCCAAAGTGCTTTAATATATATATATTAAAAATAACACTAGAACATACAGCAATAAATAGTGTAGACTTCCAGTGGCTGTTTGCAGTGTGAGGATTTGACCTTGGAAAAGTGACATGGATGAAAGTGTTTTTGTGTAAGCCAGCCAGGAAAATGAAATGGATGATTACCTTCACAACGTGAAGGCCATTCCCTCTGGAACAATACACTGGACTTTTTCGCCCTCTCATTTTCCTTAGCCTTTTGCATTCAAGACTAAGTAAAATATGTGCGAGTACCCAAAGACAACTTAATTTACCTCTATTGAAATGGAAATAATTAAACAGTCATTGTACAAAGACAAAACCTGCCACGTGAAAAAGTCATTTAGCAAAGAGTGCTGCCAGACACATGTGACTGTGGCGATCTTACCTGAGGGGTAAGGGTGTACACACAGGTTGGGAGAGGATCAAGGTGTCATGTGGCGAGAGCTGCAGGACAAATTTGACAATGTCAATAGAAAAACAAAAAGAAACAAACATAACAGTAAACTTGCAATTGGCCAGAAGCATCTCACCTGGACCAAGATTCTGGGCCGCTGGGGGGAAGGAAATGACACGGTGTGCATGAAATGCGAGATGTGCCTATTGGGAGAAATATACAGACATAAGCTTTATGAATTTGTCAGATTCAAAAGGGAAGTCAGATGTTTCCAAAATCCTTTAAAAAATGTGCAGCAGCTAAAGCGATCTATAACCGAGTGAGTTAATAATACTATAGTCCACTCTGGATAAAATAGACATCAAATGACATATGAGAATATCAATGGGTGTATGTTGCTTCTTACTTTTCAATAGGCAG
Source organism: Poromitra crassiceps (assembly GCF_964638095.1). Lineage (NCBI taxonomy): Eukaryota > Metazoa > Chordata > Actinopteri > Beryciformes > Melamphaidae > Poromitra > Poromitra crassiceps. The sequence goes on from NC_139628.1 coordinate 40,542,615, forward strand.
TGGGTGCGGGCCTGAGACGGAGAGCTTGTAGAGGAACATGAGGAACTTGCGGAAGGACTCGAAGAACGGCCAGCGGGACAGCAGGCAGATGCATTTGTTGGTGTTGACGGGCCGGTTGGGGATCATCTTCTTTTCCACAGTGGTGAGGAGGCCAAGCTGGATCTTCTGCTTCTCACTCAACAGCTCCACTGGATACGGCTCGTAGAACTGGATGGCTGCCCCGTACACCTGGCACCAGGAACGGACACACGCATGGACTCAAATTTACATTTGATGCCGACTGTGCGAAACCTTGCTTTGTTTTTCGCAAACGAAAGCAGACTCTCGGTAGCAGGACCTCACCTTTTCACCAGAGGAGATGGTTAAGACAAAGGTGGAGAAGACAGGCAGAGGGTCACGTGTGTTCGGTGCCCAACACTCAATCTTGGCACCCATGGGCAAACAGAACAGAGGTACAGACTCTGACAGAGGGAAAGACTCATAGTCCTCTTCTGGGTAACGAAAGATGAGCCCTGAAGAGTGAGAGGAAACACTAAAGGTTAGACTTACAACCCCCTAGTGGTGACAACAGAAACAATATCAGACTATGATACAGCAGTGCAGCAATATCTATAGTTTAGAGCTAACCAATTCACATTCTGACAAGACACACACATTCTCATGTGAGTGCGCGTATACACAAACACATACACATGAATAATGGGTGTAGCAGGAAGTGCTGCAGTCTGAGATGAATGAACAGCCACTTCACAGGAAGAAGGCCTGCCAAAGATAAAAGCCAGCCTGTGTCTGAGTACACACTTTCACATTGACGTTTATTATATGTGCGTTACACAATGAACTGTTCCAAAGGCCAAGGTGTTAAGAAAGCTTTCAATTGGTGAACATGTCACACACAACAGTTCAGAAATGCCAGCTATGATGAGCAATTACAATCTCTGGCAAGATCATAGAAGCTGAACTGAACCCGTAGTGGCGCGTGGGTCGGAGTCCGTTTCAGACTGAAAACATAACTTGTCTGAGTGAGATGACAGGTTGAGAGGCGGGTCATAGTAGCATGTCGATGATTTTATTTGACAATTCTGGGGACTGGATTGGGCTTTTGCCAATCCTGGCGTGTTCCACCCCCAAATCAAGTGGGATTCAGCGTGTTGTGACGCTCTCCTCGGGAAGAGCCTGGTGATACGAGGTTTAGTGGCTGAGTGGAGCTCAGCGAGCCGCAGGCAGCCAGCTGCCGGAGCGGAGAGTGCAGCCCGTCGGTCTGGAATCTCCGAGGGGCGACCCCTGACAACCAGGCTCTCAGGCACGCGCCATTATCGCTATTGCGGTAAATACAATATTCCTGGAATGCGAGTTTTAACGAGCCAATTACATTTGTTTGCATTCTCAGGCATTACTTTATTGTGTATATCAACATACAATTGGCCAAGTTAGTAGTTTGTTTATGGGATAGGAATTCTGCCAGATGGCAGGCACTAGGCGGCGCCATTTTCTCCTTCATTTGTTAGAGAAAATTATCCTGAAATTAAGATTTGATTGACAGCTACCATGTCGTGATGATTGGTTGAAATGGGGTAGAAATTTGATAGTACTAGGTGACGTCAGCAAACTGAAAATTAACTTTTTATGTGGAAAAAGTATGAAAAACTAAAGAAATTTTATTTTTGTGATTTTTTTTGGCATTCATTATTAACTCATTGAGTGCCATGGACGAGTATGTTCGTCATTTCGTTTAGTAACGTAGAGTGCCAAGGACGAGTATGTTCGTCAATTGCGTTTTTTGACGGTGGGACGTGGATCAAAGCATCAGGCATCTCCTGTACAAATATGGGAGCTATTGAAGGTGTATAACCTATTTTACGGACTCATTAGGTGGCGACAGTGCTCTCCAGATTACAGAAAGGTCCGGAAAACTGCAGGAAAAAGCCATGATCAAAGAGAAACCGATGCATGCTGCAGCCAGAGCCATATAGATTGCTCTGTCTGCAGCTGAAGTTGGCTGCGAACATCAGTCAATCCGCGCCCACAACTGAGCTCCTCTGCCTCTGTCTGTCTGTCTGCATATAGTTTCTCCACACGATTACCCGCCAGAAAGGCAGCACCCGACGCCGAAGGGCCAAACCTTTCCCTGCAGTCCCGTTTGGCATTTCCTTGTCGCGCTGGGAGCCGCCCGGAGCAAAAACGGAGGCTCCGAAAATAGACTGGGTGCGTGTGGGGAGGAGTTTGCAGCTGAGGGGGGGAGAGGGGGGTGGGGCACGCAGGCTCCACAGAACTACACCACGTCACTACATCAGAAAATATTAGCTAGAGTCAGTGAATGTGCTTGAAATGCTTCATTTCACAAAAGGCTGAATATCTCAGCTTATAATTTGAAACCTGTCTTTTTGCTCAAAACAGCCTATCTTCTCCGGCTCATAACTAAAGAACGGAAAATGGTATCAATAAACTTTTTTTTGCAGATGATAGAAGAGAGTCTCCTCATTCTTTGTGCGTGTTCAGTGTTTACATAGTAATATCACACAATATTCTGTGGGCCTCGAGAAATCACTGAAAACGCTCTGAAACTCTGGCACTGGGAGCTTCTGTTCTCCAAAAGTGGCTGGCACTCAATGAGTTAAATAGGTGCACTGCATACCCAGGTATTTGAACTAAAAGAAAAGAAAAGTCATTTTTGGGTTCAGCTCGACTTTAAATCTTCATTTACACTGCTTTAGAGAGTCCGACACAAAAACATGACTAGGGCAGATTGCTACAGCACACACAATGCCATTTCTGAATTATTTGCAACGGTGTGTATTTGCACTACATAGGCAAGATTTCTACATTATCCTACTACCGGTACATGTAATTGTATTAACATTTTCATCTGCACTATGCTTTCTCCTCATGTCCCACACAAACTCACATTTACACATTTTTCTATAATAACCTAAGCACGAAACGCAAAGTGAATGTGCAAAAACGCTGAAGTTAGAGTAATGACCGCCCTGTTCACTGGAGTTGTATATTCCATCCTTTGCCTATTAAAATGACTAATGATATCTTATGTACTGTGCAAAGGGCTTATATTGTTGTACTGCTATCTTTCACACACTGTTCTGTCAGTTAATCACTAGAAAGGCTGGACTTTTGAATCCCGCTAAGGCAACAAAGTTAAGATGCCAATAGACCGCACAGTGTTACGACTGATGTCGGCATCCACAGCAATCTCACAATCGAATGTACAAAGGAAATACAACATTATGCTGTAAAACGTTATCTTTGAAATGCAAACACAGCCAAGTGTCTGCACTTTTATTACTAAAGTTTAACAACACATTCAGGGGGAAATTAAGGGCGTAGGCGTTACTTCATTATATGACATTTTACAGCCACATTGTAAAACGCTGGTTTGTCTGAAAAAAAATCTGTTAATACTTTTCTGACCAGAAGCTGTTAATAATATCTGTGTTTTGACTGACCCATAGATTCGCCAGAAATAAAGAAGTGCAATTTACAGAATTCATACATTGTGCATGTAGTATGTAAGTAATATGTGTGAAATTAGTTTTGATGACACTTCCTTCATCAGTGAAAAAAACATTCAAGGGAGGGACTGGCCATCTGGCATTGAGCCACGCGATACTACCAGGATACTATGGGCCGCGTGAGGGAAAGTCAGGAAAAAAGAAACAAAATTAATTTAACTTATTTCAGCAGCCAAAAACAAGGCCCACGTGTGAAAGCTAAGGCTTCGTTCACAAACTGCATACTTGATATAGACATAGCTAAAGAATGCAGCGAAGCCACGCAATTATTAGACTCTGTGGGCCCTATCTTATGGCCGATGCAAGGCGTTGCCATTGCTAGTTTCTAGCACTCAGAATCTCCCTTTTTTCTTTTAATTACCACTGGGGGTCAGCAACACATCAATGCACACGTTTCAGCGACCCAGTGGTAATTAAAATAGAAACAAAATTAAATTTGTAGTGCTAGAAACTAGCAATGACAACGCCTTGCACCGGCCGTAAGATAGGGCCCTGTCTTGTTTCATAAATTAAGTTTGCAACGCAAGTTTTAAATAAATCAAGCCCAATCCAATTTTATTTGACTTACAACTCGGCAATATTGTGGCACACTGTCATTTCTAAAGTAAGTAAAATATTGTTGCATCCCTAGCTGACAGACATTCTAGGCGAAGGCTGTGTTGCTTCATAAACAGGAATGCTTTGAGATAATGAGATATTTCGCAGGTTCTGTGGATTTGAACGACAGAAGAAAGATGACAATGTAATGACTCTTATCAGTGACTGCAGGACGCAGGAAGCCTAACAGTAGGAGGGAAGCAGTCAGCTATGACTCACCAAAGCAGCAACAGAGGAAAAAAGGCGATGAATGAAATACTGACAGTGACATTGCGTAAGACCAGCTACAAGATGAGGCTGAAAATGATGAAAGGAGAAAATGAAGAAAGAAAGACCAAAAAAGTAATATGTAGAACCGGTAAGATGCCAAGTGAGATTTGAAGATGGCATACCTGTATGAACTAAATATCAAAAGCTACATGGAAATCAGAAAGCAATCAAAGAACCAGCTCAATGTCACTCACCGGCTTTGTAATTGATGGAATTGGATGCAGATACTGATTTCTTGTAACACAGGAAGACACTGGAGCCCCACTGAAGAGTTTAAAACAAGGTCACACAGAGACGTTACACCTTAGGACTGGTAGGTACAAAATTGCTGACGCTAGCTAAAGAAGAAAAAAGGAGCAGCAGCACCAACTCCTCACCATGCCACAGTTGAGGTTCTTCTCCACCTTGCAGAAGGTGTGGGGTGGCGTCTCGCCCTTGCTGGTGACGATGACGCAGATGTCAGTCACGGCCAGGGAGTTCTGGGGCTGGACGGGCTGCGCGCGGCGGAAGGTGATGAAGATGCGTTGTGAGTTGGCCGAGCTGTTGTTGACGTTGGCGCAGCGGCCGTACGGCGTCGCCTGGATGACCTCGCAGCCCTGGATCAGACGCTCCTTACCCTCATACAGCACCCTGATGAACACACAGACCACAAGCAAACAAACGTGTGTTAGACAGCACTTTTTTTTTTAACATGATTTTTTGGGCCATTTTGCCTTTCTATAATAGGGTAGTATGTGCTAGACAGCGACAAGAAAGCAGGGAGGGAGAGAGGGGAGGACATGCAGCATAGGACCACAGGTCGGATTCGAACCCGGGTCGGCTGCGTGAAGGACTAAGCCTAAAGGCGTTTACAGACTCGTCCGTCAGAGCCTCGCCCCGTCCTCCCCGCATGACGGCGGGTGGACGCCGTCATGCGGGGAAGGGACGCCGTCGGGGGCTCCTCCAAAATGTAACTCAGCGGCGACGATACGTGCGTGACGTCAGCTGCACGAGAGTTGTGATTGGCCGTTGCCGGGACACCGGGACACGGAGTCAAATTATGACGACGATAAAGAGGTTAGTAGCAAATCCGAATCATTTTCCTTTGTGTGCCAACCGCTCCCTACTGCGTCGATTCTAAATAGCTTCTGTGTGTGTCGGAGGTTTACTGCAACCAACGTGCTGACTGACGTCCTAGCATGTAGGGCTCGCTGGCGCCGGCAGACGGCGAGACGGCTCCAATTCGAGGCGGACGGACGAGTCTGTTGTGGCTTTTAATGGTACGCGTTCTACCAGGTGAGCCACCGGGAAGGTGTCCACCACAACCTCATCCTGTGTCTTTCACACATGCAAGGAAGGTGTCCACCACAACCTCATCCTGTGTCTTTCACACATGCAAGGAAGGTGTCCTCCACAACCTCATCCTGTGTCTTTCACACATGCAAGGAAGGTGTCCACCATAACCTCATCCTGTGTCTTTCACACATGCAAGGAAGGTGTCCACCATAACCTCATACAGTAAGTACGGAGCTAAAATGGCCTTTGAGGCTAATCTGTTAAGACCGTTATGAGGCCAATCTTAACATGTTAGACAGTTAGAGGTCAAGCTCACGCAGGACTTAAAAGCAGCCCAATCAATCTGATTCCAGTCACTCCGAGAGAGACGCATATTATGGAGCTGATACGTAAGAGCCTCAAACTCTCTGCGGTGAGGAACATCGCTGCTTCTCCTGTATCGCAGGGAGGGTCAGTCTGTGGTGAACAGCACTGTCTTTCTGCTTCATAGCTCTGGTTTCCCTTTGAGGCATCTGTGCGTTTTCTCGCACACACACACGCACACACGCAGACGCGCACACACACACACACTAGGGCTGCACGATATGAGGAAAAGCTGTGATGTGCGATAACATTGTTCAATATTGCGATGACGATATGACCTGCGATAAATAAAAAAATGCTATAAACAAAAATATTAATGGGTAGGGGTGCTCCGATCCGGCTAAGCCACGATCCGATCCGATTCCGATTCCTGGGGTCACGATCCGATTCCAGAATCGATTCTCGATTCCAACGATTCTCGATTCCAGAATCTAGAATCGATTCTCAATTATGTAGTTTTATATTGCAATAACACACAAAGGTAAATCTAAGACAAAAAATGACAAATGTATTAATGCTGAACTTCAAATCCAAATCCAAAACCAACAAGTTAACTATTTACATTTTTACTTCAATGTAGAACAGTAATTTCTTACACATGAGATTACTTTTAGCCTTTTAGACATAACGATTATTGAAAGATATTCCATATTCCAGACTGAAATGTTATAACAGAAGTGGAGTATTGGCCAGAATGACATGAACATTAAAACACTTATTCAGCCGGTATCTTGCATGTTGCGTTCAGGTGCACTGTAAAAAAATATATATATATATATATATTTTCTTTTTTGCGATAACACGTGACTTTTGCGATGTGTTCATCGCGCATTTTCATATCGCGATGACGATGAAAATACGATTAATTGTGCAGCCCTAACACACACACGCACGCGCACACACACACACACACACGCGCACACACACACACACGCACAAACACACACACACACACACATACACACACACACACACACACACACACAGACACACACACACACACACACACACGTGCGTGCGCACACACACACAAAATCCAACGGGCGATGTGATTCAGACATATTTACCTGCTGACTCATGTAAAATCCCAGACAGTAAAGGGAAGCTAAACATCCAGATTGTTCATTTCTCATGGTCATGGGCACTGTCCATGTTAGTACAATCCATCCAATTCATTCAATATGATTTATGCACAAATTGGCTGTGTGTTACCACACGCTCCTTAATATGTTACATTGTACAATATCGCACGACACACGGCTACAAGTTGCCATCAGGAAAGCAATCAGTAGTGCCCCACTGTATTGCCTTGCATGACTGCAGGCAGGGCTCCTATAGCAGTGAGCTCCATGGGCTCCCTCACCAGCTGGACTACACAGTACACTCCACAGGGCCAGAACGCGTAGATTTTATGCGCCCTCTTTAAACTAAGACTTTATTACTCTCGTGATGGCCGATATTGCAGTCCTGGAACGTCGCACTCCCTGGCAACCGGCACAGCATTAATTCGGAAAAGAGTGCAGGAACAACCAAAAGAGACCAAAAGGACAATTGGCAGCAAATTATCCTCATTTAAGCAACAACAAAACAAGTCTTAATAATGGGCACAGTCAGCCGTGAAGCCCTGAGGCCCCCGGATAGGAAGGTTGGCTTTGCTGACAGCAGAGGTGGCAGAAGGAAGAATCAATGATTTACACACTGCTAGTTTTTCCATTCATTCTTTCAGGGAGAGATGACAGGAGGCAGGAGGAGAAGACATCTGCTGATGGGAACGGAAGATTTGTCCCAAGATAACCAAAACAGAGCCATCAGGCAATGTACAAATACCATAATGCAACCAACCACTAATGTAATTTTTTATCAAAATGCATGATCAGACCTGATCAGCAATCTAGGCGAAGCTGTATCACTTCTCAATGATGGCATTCCCATGCATTTTGACACTTGAGTCTCTTGATAATGATGTGTGTTCAACTTTGTCGTGTAAACAGAAAACAAGAGCTTGTGATAATTATGTACCTTCATCATCAACCTCAGTAAATGCAAAAAAGCATGCTGGACAAACAGGGTCCATCATCCACCACCACTGAAGAAATCTGTGTAGTAGCTTGACTGCAAGTGGGAATCGTTCAATGTAAATTTGCATCTATTTTCTCCAGCAGCACACAATGTCTGTCAGATGGCTGGATAGTGTAATCTGTTGACTTGACATAAGATCTGGTGTTTCTGCTCATTGCAGCGACGGCTGCAGTAATGCATGTGCTTTCCACACAGTTCTACAGTGCAAATTAAACTACATTCAGAAGTGGGGAATCTACATGAATGACTTTCATAAAATGTGCTCAATCAAACCAAATTCAATCTAGGAGACAGGTGGGACACTGGCCAATATATTGCTATCTACTGTACTGTATATATTGCAAACTAGGGCTGGGCAATATAGCGATATTATATCGATATCAAGACATGAGACTAGATATTTTCTTAGATTTGGGATAGTGCAATATCGTGATATGACATATGGCACAGTCTTTTCCTGGTTTTAAAGGCTGCATTAGAGGAAAGTGACGTCATTTTCTGAACTTAAAAGACTGTTAATTTGCCTTTACACACTTAGTTATCATATCCCACATTACTGATGATTATTTATCAAAAATCTGGTCGTGTAAATTTATGAAAGCAACAATAGTCATGCCTACAATATTGTCGCAATATCGATACCAAGCTATTTGGTCAAAAAATATAGTGATATTTGATTTTGTCTACATCGCCCGCCCAGCCCTATAATGCAAAATCCATTTCAATGATGTCTTTCACACAGAGAATTGAGTTTGCAGAGATAAGGGGAATCCTTTCAGAGAGCCAGCAGAGTGTTTAGACCCATGTAACTGGAAACTCTGGTTTGTTGTGAGTGACTGAGAGGAGGAGGAGATCTGGTGGGAAGTGAACTACTGCTTTAACATTCTATCACACAGGTTAAAGCAGAGGTGCCCAAATTACTTCCTATGAAAGGGCCCAAATTAATCTGGATGGATGGCCATGGTGGGGCAAAAATAAATGTTGATGTTATGTGAAATTTACATTAAATTATATTATTTTATAGACAATTTACATTCTAAATCTAAAATAGCTCTTCTAGTTTCATGTGGTAAAAGTATCATCAAGCTAGCTTTAAAAATGAGCTCCACCACAGCCTCAGAAAGGCAGTAATTGTCAGGATCGGAGTTAGACGTGTGGATCTATTCGCGGGTAGTTGATGAAGCTGGGGTGTTGTGGAACTTGATGGCTGGGGCTGCACAGTTCGAGGTTTGGGAACGGTCGCAGAGATTGCCGAAGTTGCTGGTTGCAGGAGTTGCAGGTTGCAGACGTTGCAGAGATTGGTATGATCCTTGATCTTGATGTGAATTTAGATTATGAATCACTCGCGAGGACCTGCAGGAACAGGCCCTTATAGATGTGAATATGACATCACCTGTGTTATGACATCACCAGCGAAGGGCATGAAAGACGCTTATGAATCATGACATCATCAGTGATTGATGACATCATAGTAGGAATGACGACGTCAAAGTAGGAATGATGACGTCATCCTAACAGTAATATTGGCCGTGATTTTTTTCCCTTTCAAAACCATGGAGGGCCAAAACAAACTGAGCAAGGGCCAAGTTTGGCCCGCGGGCCCCAAATTGGTCAGCCATGGGATAGGGTTAGGGTTGGTGGGAACTGGGAACAGACTTTTGACAGAGACGGAGGTGTGTACTGTAGAGAGCTTATTTCATTCTTCTTACGGGATGTGCTATTACTGGCGTAATTAAAGACTACGGCAGAATAGTGGATAATGCCAATAAATGGAATTTGTGTTTCGTTGCCCAAATGGGAAACTTCCACATCAATGAGCAAATAAGCCTGCAAATATTGACACAGTAAGCAGCAGGCTAGGCCTCGGATCAAGACTATACGTCCATAAAATTCCCACCTACTTCTACCTCTAACCCTTAAAAGAAAAACATGCTACTGAAGTCAAGTCCAATATAGCAAAATCAAGCCTAACTTAAGCAACACTGATACCTGATGCAGGAGATGTAGAGTAGCCTAACTTAAGCAACACTGATACCTGATGCAGGAGATGTAGAGTAGCCTAACTTAAGCAACACTGATACCTGATGCAGGAGATGTAGACTAGCCTAACTTAAGCAACACTGATACCTGATGCAGGAGATGTAGAGTAGCCTAACTTAAGCAACACTGATACCTGATGCAGGAGATGTAGACTAGCCTAACTTAAGCAACACTGATACCTGATGCAGGAGATGTAGAGTAGCCTAACTTAAGCAACACTGATACCTGATGCAGGAGATGTAGACTAGCCTAACTTAAGCAACACTGATACCCGATGCAGGAGATGTAGAGAGTAGCCTAACTTAAGCAACACTGATACCTGATGCAGGAGATGTAGAGTAGCCTAACTTAAGCAACACTGATACCTGATGCAGGAGATGTAGACTAGTCTAACTTAAGCAACACTGATACCCGATGCAGGAGATGTAGAGTAGCCTAACTTAAGCAAAACTGATATCTGATGCAGGAGATGTAGACTAGCCTAACTTAAGCAACACTGATACCTGATGCAGGAGATGTAGACTAGCCTAACTTAAGCAACACTGATACCTGATGCAGGAGATGTAGAGTAGCCTAACTTAAGCAACACTGATACCTGATGCAGGAGATGTAGAGTAGCCTAACTTAAGCAACACTGATACCTGATGCAGATGTAGACCAGTCTAGTTTTGAACTCTACTGAACTCTTGTCATTGTCACTGCTATTCATGGGGTCGGGCAGTATTACATATTAAATATCACCTAGTTACACAATAAGCTGGCATAAAACATGTGCTGGTGTGTTACAAGCACATGCACAACTCAAAGCAAAAGAAAACAAGACAAAACAAGACAAGACAAGACAAGACAAGACAAAATCAGACAAAACAAAACAAAACAAAACACACAAAGATAGAAAATCACAACTCACCCAATGTCAATGAGCGGGGGCTTCCCGCGACATCTCTTATAGCACAGGAAGAGCTCTGGGCTCTTGAGACTGCCATGGTTGAGGTTTGCTTGCTGGCCACTGTAGGTGCTGTCGATACAGGTGAAGCCCTCAGGCACTGCTTCGCCTGCCGACTTGTTGATGACGGCCAAGTCAGTGATGGGCGCCTTGGGCCCGCTGGACTTGGTCTCCGACAGGTCCTGCTCCAAGGGCGTGGACTTGTCGGTCAGCCCGGCCACCACAAAGTAGTCTGTCACACGGTGACCCTGGTCCTCGATCATGGCTGGACGTACCTGGGGAGTAACAAAGTGAAGAAGTAAGATTAATAACCAAAAGAGTAACGGCTTCATGTCATCAAGCCCTCCAATAGCACTTTGTGGAGATTTCAGAGTCAAATAGATTCAAGCATTTTTGTTTGGTCAGTTTTGGTCAGTTTTGGTTAATTTAGCTTTTGATTAGCCGAGACCCATTACCGGTAAAGTAACCAGTTAATTTTTATGAAAGAGAAGAAGAAGACGAAGAAGAGGCTCCACCCACCCGTGCCGGTTGCTGTGGTAGTGAAAGCAAAGCCATGGCAATGGCACTTACAATCCCACTCAGGACACTGGGACGGGCTACACATACAAGCGTACACAGAATGCTTAATGATAGCATAGCTGTCGCAGAGCAAAAAGAAGATCCCTTAAGACTGCTGCACCATAAAGAAGCAAACAAAGTGGGGAAACACTAGGGGTAATGAAGGGACTGGATTTGTCCACATTCACAAACACTCTTGTCATTGTATATCAGCGCACTGTTCCAAACATGTTGAGAGAGTTCAAGCTCTGCTGGCTGCCTGGGGAGAGCCAAGGGAGAAGAGCCGAGCCCAGAGGAATGCTCAGAAAATGCCAAGCGAGCATAAATCAAGACACCAAAGTTTTAAAAAGACTTTGGAAATTCCCCCCGTTGACTTTCATTTGAAGAACAACAAATATATAAAATGACTATGTACTCGACTTCATGAACGGAACTTTCAAAGTGCACCTTTCCTTTTCTAAATTATTTGTGACAAATGAATGTTTTGAACCTTGACCTGACCTCAAGACAGTCAGTCAGTCAGTCAGTCAGTCAGTCAGTCAGTCAGTCAGTCAGTCAGTCACTCTTGTAACTCATAATAAGCAAGTTGTAATTATTGATTATTTGTCATTGCAATATTCCTAGTAGGATATCACTAACTGAAGTAGAAATAGATAAGGCAATTTGAGGGAAAGCAGATGCACCAAGAAAGTAATTATAACTCTTCATCATAAGATAAATCCTGGAATGCATCAAATTCATGATATATTATTTATTGAAGAGAGATGGTGTATTTTTACTTTTGGACCTGAAAATGAATCCATCTCTTTAATGCCTGAAACAACCCAGTTCAAAAAAAAAAAAAAGTACTATCATTACTATGTAATATGGGGGAGGTGGAGACATCAATTGCAGTTCATCTGTGTACTACGGTGCAAAGAAAACTTGTTCCACTGTCCAAGAGAAGCACTTGTCTTATGGAAGATCAGCCAAAAATGACAGAGCAAATGGCAGCCAAAGAAGAAAGAGAGGCTTAAAAAGCAAACGCATCATCACGTCCCTCTCAAAGAGCTGTAGGACCCACACAGGAAGTTACATTTTTCCAGTGGTGAGTCAGCTGTGGCAGGGGGGGAAAACTGAACTGCCACAGTGAGCAGAGACGGCCCAAGACTTCATAACACAGATTAATATCGCCTGTGTGCGTCGTATCTTTTCAGTGCTTTCGGATTTTGGACAACAAGACGATCATATTCAGCACACAACACACTCACGTTACACATGCACACACTCCACTTAAGAAATATTCATTAAATGAAGAGTATATTTATCATCATCATCACTGTGAAGCAATCCATGGTACCATGTGGGGCTGGAATGCCTGACTGCTATCATGTGAAACCCACTAGGCAGAGGATACAGTCTGACATGGAAGCCATGTCACCGAAGAAAGATGACCAGAGTGGTAAAAGAAAAAGATAGCCTATGGAAACATGGATGGGGAAAAAGATGAGAAAACCCAGCAATGAAAAGTGTAGCGAGTGAAGCACAGGGCCATTGTATTGTATTGTATTAGACGGCGACTCACCTACTTCCTGTTCACAACATACTCTGGAGTTCACCACGTAGATGGCAGATAGGAATCTCAAAACAGGGCCGTCACTAAGGTAACAGAACTGGGGGCAATCCAGAAACTCTGCAAAGTGACTGGCTGCTCACAATGGCATCAAAGATGCCCAAATGCACCCCCATGACTTAGGTCATGCAATACAACAGAGTAGCTCTGAAATGTCTATGCATGTAGTGTACTATGCATAAGGCTGTTCAATCATTCCTAGCAGTGTGTGTGTGTGCGTGTGTGTGTGTGTGTGTGTGTGTGTGTGTAATGTCCACTGGCTGCAGTACAGTGCAGGACATCCGTTGGCTTGTGTTGTGGAAGGTGTGGGAGGAGTCTGACTGACCTGCCTGTGAGGAAAAAGAGTCTGCTACACCAAGACACCACAGCACACTTTCTGCACAGTCTCTAGTCTCACAACCACAAAAATCTGCTCTCTTCTAACTTGGAGTCTGTTTCCCCCCTATTGTCTACTTGACTATATGTTATTAAAGTGTGGACTTTCTACAGGGTGGAGAGACTCTGAAGGCAAAGTTCAGTCAGAAACTGAGTTCAGTCAGAAACTGAACTTTGGGGGCCCCCCGGTGGCTCACCTGGTAATGGGTAGAACGCGTGCCGCACCACAAAGGCTTACGCGTGGCCGGCCCGTATTCCAATCCGACCCGTGGTCCTTTGCCACATGTCATCCCGTCTCTCTCCCCACCTTTCCTGTCTGCCTACTGGCCTATGAATAAAGGCAAAATGACCCCAAAAATAACCTAAGAGGGAAGAAAAGAGAAACTGAACTTTGGCTAATTTGAGCTTGAACTGGCTGGTCTTCAGGTTCTCTGGCTCTTGGAACTTGCTTTCTCTGGAGTTATGCCATCACTGATGATGTCACTGATGATGTCACAATCAAAACGACTAAAATTGTGAACAATTGATTTATGACATCACTGATGATGTCACTGATGATGTCACAATCAAACCGTGACTAACAGACTCCGCAAATCATGATTAACACCACCCGCCAAATTGTGACTAACTGGAGGGCTGATGATGTCACAATATCTATGACATCATTACTGGGTATATGACATCATCAGTCAGTGACACAAAAGGGATTTATGACATCACTGATACACACACTGAGACAGATGTACGTTGGGCACGTGGGGTTAATGTGAGCAAAATGGCCGACAGCTTTACATTAGCTAACAAGCTAAACTACTGATGTTATCAGACATGATAGACATTAAAAATATGAATCATACAAACATTAAATGATCATGATTCAAGTGTTACAGGACCATTTCTCATAAACATGAGCCTTACTTTTTGAAAATAAATAGCAAATAAAGACTTCCTGTAGGCCGAGTAGATCCTGTACCTGTCCTACACACCTGCCTAAATTATTCCAGATGTGCATTTTCGTAACACCGTGAAGAATGTTGTTTGTCCTGCTCCTTCAACAGCCAGTTGAAGCCAGCTAGTGTTGACTGGGTCCAGCTCTTTCTTTATGCTGATGCTCAATGGAAATGTACATGGACATAACTGTGTCTGACTTATTGCTCTGAAGACATGAACCGCACTGTAGCCATGGTTACATCTCACTGCCCAAAACATCATTCAAGAGCTAAGTGCTGTTTTTAGACTTTATTTGCTTTATAACAAACCACACTGTTAAATATGTTCTCACCAAATGTACTCTGGTGCTTTTACCACTGACTGGATAGTCTTGATGTATGTGTGTGGGTGCATTGTCTGGATATAGCTCAAACAAAAAACAGACATTCCACATAATACAAAAGTCACACACTTTATGTTTAGGCCTATTTCAGCAGAATATGAAGGTGCTACAGCTTTAGTGAAACCCCTTAACTATTCATGACATGTGACATTCCCTGCCTACTGACACGAGGGTCGCATGTTCGATGCCCCCCCCCCCCCCCCCCCCCCCCCCCCCCCCCCCCCCCGTTCAACTTCATACGAACTTCATTCCCACACGGGGCAATTGGGGGGAGGGGAACTGGGGGGAATATCGTGATCCTCAAAAGAGCAAAGGACACACAACTGGTGTTAGAGATGCTGACCACGCTAGTCAAAGTCATACAAATAAAAATAACGTAGCCACAACGCAGAAACTTATATTAATTTTGCGATGTTTCAACATGTCTTCATCAGGGTGACACATTTGGTGAGAACTGAGAAGCACATTTTATAGGGATATATTGACCCAAGTCAGTCAGCCTGGCGATATTCCACATGGCAAGGCAAGGGGCACCCAGAATTTGCTCCTGGCAAGAGAGAATATCATATTTGTCTGGTTTCTGCAGTGCAAAGCTTTATTAAGAAATGGTTCCACAGTCACTTACTACAGTATCAACCTTATATCCATATCCTGTAGCACAATGTGATTGGCTGCCCTCTGCATGCCTGGTGGTCCCTTGAAAAGGTGGTAGCTGGTGAGGATTGCATAAATACATGCCATTATGTCAGTTCTAATCCTTTCAACACTAGTCTGTGCATTAGCTTGACATCAGCAGTTTGGAAGGGGCTCAACTTCTTTCTAGCTGTAAGAGCCAGTTGTTGTGAGCTTTCTCTACTGCAGTGTAGACCAAGCCGTCCAAGGGAACATCAATTATTAATTTAAATGTTGGCCTTAGTTCCCAGGCATTCCTCTTTAAACTGGCGTTATGCTCCTAGCACCTTCCTTCTCTCTTCACAGAAAGCCTGGGTCACAGGTCGCCAGCAAGGGGGTTTGCTTGTTGCCCCAGAGCCCTATGCTCACACTCCAATTCATTGGTATTCTCTTAATTGAATTTAATTGACTCTACAAGAAAGTTCTGCTGTTGTTGTCATGCAAGCTTGGTCAGATGTCAAACAGGAACATTTCACTTTTGTCACAGACTTTAGCCTCTAGTAAAGGTGTAGTATGCAACGTATTTAGGGCTCTTGTTCAAATGTAAACAAACTTTTATATTTTGTCATTTTGTCATACATTTTCAAGTATATTTTAGCTCTAACAGAGCTCTTGATATAAGGCACAAAGTTTGTAAGAGCTAAAAATGAGTCTTAGATGTACTTGAATGCCATAAACGGTTTGATTACATTTATAACAACACAAAAGGAAGAGATCTGGAGCAATTTGTTGCTCCAGATCTCTTCCTTTTGTGATTTTGCGTCCCTCCTGTGATGCACCGGACCTGCCTGTCTCTACAGCTGAAGCGCGGTGGGATTCTCTCTTTTACATTTATAACAAGCTTGTGTTTTGAGTTACGATGCAATAATAACCATAAAAGCACATTGTCCATCTAAGTTCTACTCTTCAAGAATATGATTTTAACATGTAAAAAAGTAAAAACGTTTGTTTACATTTAAAGGTCCCTAAAAAAGTTGCATAGTATAGTATCTTCAACAGTGGTGATGTTGGTATATGAAGACGTGAAAGCTGTGAGTCATACAGCTTCCCAATGGCACAAATTGTCACAGAATTGCCAACTGTCATGGTAGGAAACACACATCTGCATGGATTTCAGAGAATAATCATCAAAGCAACCTCTGAAAATGTGAGGAATTGAGGTGACCTGTTCCCTTGTGTTAAGGTTACAGTTGTTTTAATGGTAGCTTGATGCCTCCTGAGACTAGACCATTCAGTTACCGTGACAAATTCTACATTGGGCAAGAAACTAGGCTATCCGCTCAACACTTAAGGTCACACAAATCTCCACTGTTATGCATAAAACATGCTACAACGTCAAAGCCCGCGACATTATGCTGGCGAGCATGCCAGTGCAGCTGGTGTGCTGTGATGTCATAACTCTTTCTCTTAAGGTGCGTTCACACCGAGATATTTATTTTTCGCTCTGTCGCTCAAGTCAACCCTTTGGAATCGCTCTGTCGCTCTGTTTAAATCGCTTATCAACAGGCACACGAAATGACGGACATGTGGGGGATATAACGTTATGCAATGTCATGATATTTGTCCACTACGAGCCACCGTCATTGTTTACAAGCTAAAGCCTATCAGCGTGCTCCTAATGCGAGCTCCATACCGGTAGGACAGACTTCACTTCATGTCAGCTGTCAGGCTGTCAATGTGGTTTGTTGCCACACTAATAAACCAGCTGTTTGTTCCAAGCCAGTGTGATCCTTGACTCGCTCTCACACGGCAGCCAATCAGCGTTGAGCGGCGAGCGACTGATGCCAGCGTATTTTCGCTCGAGTTGGGATATTTCATCTCGAGCGACGAGCGTATTTTCTCCCTATCGCTCTGTCTCTGCCACTCGGACGCCCAGCGATTTTTCTCCCAGGCGACTATACGCTCAATCGCTCGTTTGCATTGACTTTGTATGTAAACTCGACGCCAGCGAAAAACTTTAATAGGTCGGTGTGAACGCAGCTTTACACCCAATGTACACCAGATGGTGTGCTGTGATGTCATAATAACTCTTTCTCTTACACCCAATGTACACCAGATGCTGTACGGCTCTGTGCTGATCCGGTAAAACTGCCGGAACAGACTCTCGTCCATGTTAATAGATGGACCATACATGCAGTAGGGGGGAAAAAAATAGTTTTAATAATAAAAAAGGCCAACTGCACTCCACTCCACTCCACTCAACTCAACCGTGACACGCATTAAACAAGCGGACCCAATTCGGAGAAGCAGTAGAGGGGAGGAGGAGGGGGAGGGGAGGATAAGCAGAAGTCGGTTGTGTTGTGAAAATGTTAAGACAAAGAAGAAACTTCACGTTCTTTCCTGTTTTTAACCCAAATTTATCTATTCACCTTATGTTCAGACGCGGGGGTGGGCCAAATTCTTCCGGGTCGTGTTAACACTTCCGGCGGTCACGGCACGAAATATGAAAGAACATCATGAAGAAGAGAGTTGTTTTTGTAGCGGACAGTGCAGGGGGTAAAATAAAGAGCGTAGCCTAGCCTACTACTTTGAGCTCGGTACACAACAAGCAAGCGAGTATCCACTGTTAGCCAGGTCAGATAACGTTATCGTCGACAATGACGAGCACTTTCTTGTAAAACATACCTGGACTCCAACAAAGAAAGCTTCAGATAGTTTTCTCTCCTCCGAGCGCAGCTCGAGCCACTTACGTCTATAAGACCCGCAGACGTTAACGTAATTGCCTGGAATGCGAGACTTAACGAGCCAGTTACATGGCATTGCATTCTTAGACATTGCCGTTTGCTTTCATTTGGTATGTTACATACAATTGGCTAAATTATTAGTTAATTCAGAGTTAGATGATATTGGAGCAGCCAGCCATTTTCTTTTTATTTTTTTTTAGCCGGAAGTCGTCACACGACCACACAACCCGGGTCAAATTGGAGGCGGCTGTGGCTCAGGACGTAGAGCGGGTCGTCCACTAATCAGAGGGTCGGTGGTTCCATCCCCAGCTCCTCCAGTCCGCGTGTCGAAGTGTCCTTGGGCAAGACACTGAACCCCGAATTGCTCCCGATGGCTGTGCCAGCACCCTGCGTGGCAGCTGGCCGCCTTTGGTGTGTGAATGGGTGAATGTAGGCACATTGTAAAGCGCTTTGGATAAAAGCGCTATATAAATGCAGTCCATTTACCATTTTACCATTTACCAAATGGGCGTGGCTACATAAGGTGAATACTATAAGTCTGTCTGTCTCTCCGTCTCTCTCTCTGTCTCTCTGTCCTTCGCGTATCTCAAGAACCGTTGGTCGGATCGACTTCAAACTTCGGGAGTGCGCTCAGGGGCACCTTTCCCCCAAATCATGCAGCACTAGTTTATGGGCTAGAAATTCTGTGGGGTTACAGGCAATATAGAGTAGTTGCCATGTTGCCTGCAGAATGTTGGCCGGTGGAGTGATATTTTAGTGATGAGGGCGTTCTTAAATTAACGATTTAAGAACGGCTAGGTGTGCTGTTATGCTCATTTAAGAACGGTCCTTGACCAATCAGATTGCTTGGTCGGAACCACATGTTGTATAATTCTCCACGTAATGTTAGGTTCAAAACTGAGCCCACGTAAATCCAACGTTATATCCGGCAGTAATTCTGTCAGTTTTCTGCCAGCTAGTTAAATTCAACACACACACATTGTTGGTCAGGATCTGTAACGTTAACGTTATTTGTTTTACGCGCGCTCAGTATTGCTGGTAGTGACAGCCACTGCTTCAGTCGCCTGGCTCTGTGCTGTAGTAGCAGCCTATCCAAGCCTGCTGGTCTCATCATGTAGAGCTCAGCTGTCCTGTTGTAAACGTGAACGTGCGGCGCAGCCAAACGGCATCGCAACGACTTCATAAATCATTAATTAGCCCCCCCCCCCCCCCCCTTCAGTCAATGACGATGCCATCGTCCATTGCGAAATAGCGATGGCTATTTGGTTGACATCACACAACCCTAGTTTAGATGATCTTACAATTCTTTTACTTTACTTTATGTCATTTAGCATTTAATTCCTCATGCTATATTGCCAGTGTACAATTTACATTCCAGAATATCTATGATAATTATTTAGAGGGAAGCTTGGAAGGCAGCTAGCTACTAAAACCAACATGATACACTCAAAACTAATAAAGATAGTCCTATTCATAACTGATTATCATCATATTATCATCCATCTTCTGGAGTATTATCAGAGTTCCATACATTAACTCCTCACACTTCATCATCACTGACTGGCAAAGGTGAAGGTGTGTGACTGGTGAAGATGTGTGACTGGTGAAGGGGTGGGTGTGGGTGTGTGTGTGTGTGTGTGTGTGTGTGTGTGTGTGCGTGCGTGCGTGTGTATTTTACGTGTCCATGCCTGGCTAAATAAATAGTGTATGGCTGGCTTTAGGCGCGAGCATAGCGGGCACACACTCACGGTTGGAACCGTTTGTGGACAGCTCTCCCACCACAAACTCACAGACACAAACCCCAGCAGCACCATACAAACATATCTTTGTGAGCAGCACATGATAGACAAACATTGTTGCTGCCATGGCAACCGAGCCCCAACAATGCCAGGCTGCGCCTGTGAGCTGCGAGTAGTGTTACGCTCGCTGAGGAAATAGATCCCCAGGTCTTTAAAGGGTACATGTACTATAACAGACATGCACTACTAGACACTAGCATCCAACTCACTGGACTTGGCAGATAAAGCCCACAGTCTCCATTTATATAGACATACAGTAAATAAAAAGGTAGGGAAGGGTGGGTTTATTATTATTATTTTTATTTTAATGCCTGGCAGGCAGGCAAATAAAACATGGCGGCACTCATAAATGGCGATTGTGCTGGATAGGGGATTAGACTAAAAGCGTTGAAGCTATTGTAAATAGAAGTGAACATGACATGAGGGATTATGCTGGACTTGTAACAGCATGCAGAGGGGGGGGGGGGGACATTCAGGAAAACTTGTGCAAAAATAGTGCGTCAAAGATGGCCGAATTACAGAGGTTTCACAGTCAAACTGGTCCATTGCATTTCCATTGTATGAAGTCCCATGTTGTAACTTGAGTCCCTGCCTATAAAGGTTGTGCACTGGCCCTCCCTTCCCATCTGAAACCTGTTCCTCTGTTCCTCTTGAGCCCGCTGATCGGGTGTCACACACGTTTTGTTTTGGACTGCACTCAGGGAGTAGACTTGACACTCATTATATGACTATATATACACTCACTATATTACTATATTACGTCTACATCTCCTAAATGGATATTTTGGAAACGGCTCTTTGGCCTCCTTGCATGAATTGGTAAGGATTAGGCAACAACGCCTTGCCTGAGGCTCCGTTCCAATTCCAATGCACTATTTACCTCTCTCTACACACTCACCTAACCTTGCTCTTTATGCAATTACATTTAACTCCACTCACAATGGACGACAGAACTTTTTTTAAATCCCATTTAATTGGGTGGGCAGCAAGACCACTCCTCACTTTTCCATTCCCCTGTGATTTCTCTCTAAATCGTTTGGTCTCACAACCATGAAAAGAGGACAGGCCTTGGGTTTCCCTGAGCACTGCAAGGTCTTGTCTCTTGGCTGCGGTGCTGGTCTCCACTTGCAAACGGGCCAAAAGTGGGCTAGGCCAGCCAGCACCACCCCCCCCCCCCCCCCCGGGGCAGAAGGAAAACGCTCTGGCTGCCGCAAATAAAACTGGGGAGGTCCTACTCACAGGCTTGTGTGCCAAAGTTGATGTTTGTTCACTTTCAGCACTTGTTGTCTGATGTTAAAAACATTCACCTGGCTTAGCTTTTTAGTCAGTAAGACCCTAAATTCAATTCAAACCAAGCTGAGAGAGACAGAGAAACAGACAGAGATTTTAACAGAGAGATTTCTCTATTTAAGTATACAGCGTGGGACCCCCTTACTGCATCCCCCATGGTCTACCCCACACTGATCTCACCCTTTTCACACAAAAGAGCCTGGATGCTGGGTCTCGAAGGGTGAGAGCGCCTGTGTGTGTGTGTGTGTGTGGGGGGGGGGGGGGGGGGGGGGGGTGTAGGCACGTAATGTGTGTGTGTGTGTGTGCGTGTGTGTGTGTGTGTGTGTGTGTGTGTGTGTAATGCTGGACAACAGACAGTGCTGTGTCTGTCTCAGTCATTTCAGCAGCACAGCTTCTCTGAGGCAGCAGCTGAGGATGACACACACTCCACTATCGTCATGTACTCATCTGCACGTTACAGACGAGAAAGAAAAGCCGCACGTTCGAGGCCTAATTGTGGACACGTGCAGTGATAATGCCAATAGGGAGTGGCCCGACCTCATAATAGACAGACTTTGACAAGGCTAAGTGTACGGTGGCCTCGTGGTTAAAGAGACCGCAGCAGGAAAGTCCAATCTCTCTGGTGAAACGTACATGTTTGTGTGCGTCAATATGTGAAGAAACAAATTGCTGCTTATTCTGCTGTGTTCGATATGGCTACTGAGGAAAGACGCAAAACAATGAATGCAACTAATTGCCATGAAAGACAATTGAGGCAAAAGTCACTCAAGGAAAAGCTGATTCCACTGAAGGCGATACATGTCATTCTACGCAAGGGATGCACGGTGTGGATTTCTTCAGCCGAGACAATAACCGATAAATATCTGCTTCTCATGGCCGATAACCGATCAATAATTTCACATTTTGGGAGTTTAAGTTCTTATCTTAACCTGTCGTTTATGCACACCTGGGGGTATGAAAGCCTAAGATGATGTAGTGAGCGAAGATGGATGATGTAATATTCCATTCCATAGCTAAGCTGACATACATCACTATTGTTCACACAAAACAAGGAAGACTTCTGAGTACTGACTCTTAAATGTTGGCCAGGCAATGACATATATATATATATATATATTTAGAACACGGCTCTCTTGAATACTCGATTCTGATTGGTCAATCAACAAGATTCACCGGTCATTATTTCTCGACAACCGACCGCTGCTCTGCCACACCTGGATTAATCAGTTGATAAGAGCTTTTTGTCAGCAAACACTACTAATTAGGCCAACCAGTTGCAGCTGTGGTGTCTTGTGTGCCAATTACGAATGAAACCGCTTTGTCGTTGAAAACGCTATTAAAAAATCTATTTGAATAATTATTTTTGTCAGATTATTGAATGATTTAGTTGTAGGCCGTGTTCTAAGCGGAATAATGTATATTGAGGCGGTGATTACTGGGAAATAATGACCTTCAGGTGAATTATAAAGCCCTCCGCTGCGCGTCGGGCTCAATCATCACCTGTCGGTCATTATTTCCCCCGTAATCACCGCCTCAATATACATTATCCCTTACATATATATTTTTAATATATATATATATTTATATATTTTTTTTGTATAACCTAGACTCTTATTGTCATGTTACTGGGCTGTCTGTGCTCTGCTCTCGCTGACTTTTCTCCAAACCCTCTACTTTTTATTAGGTTTCTGGATGCAATGCATTTCTGGCAAGCCAAAGACAACACAACAAGAATGAGCCCTAGTTAGCTTAGCGTTAGCGGTTTGTTTTCCAAAGACAAACCCTGGATGTTTCATTTCAGGTAAAGCCCCAGGGTTTTTATATGGTTTATGCCAGCTATGGTAGTATGAAGTGCTTTGACAACTGCACATGCACTCTGTATACAAACTTGTGTACAATCAAGATTTAAAGTGGGGAAAAATGCCTTTGCTCTGTCAAACTGTTTGACAAGGAGATGTCACATCTCTGTGTATAAATGATAGATAGATAGATAGATAGATAGATAGATAGATAGATAGATAGATAGATAGATAGATAGATAGATAGATAGATAGATAGATAGATAGATAGATGATGATCATGAACGTGACAACAGCCTGCCTGCGCTGTCAATGAAAGCCAAGACGAAAGCAACGTTGGCTTCAGTTCAAATTATCGGCTCTATTTATCGGTTAAAACTTCATTATCGGAATAATAAACAATAAGATAAAATGGCCCATATCGGCCGATAATTTATCCGATCAATATATACCGTGCAATACATCCCTAATTTAAGCTGCCATGATGGCCTGCAAAATGTCACCCTTTCAGCTGCAGTGGCAGCTTCTGCAGGACCGGTGTCCGACTCAAGTGCCACTCAATGGCCCTTGGCTGTGTCAAAGTGGCCCTCCCTCCCACCTGTCATCACAGCATGCTGCTGCTGCTGCTGTAGGCCAGACCCAATACAAGGTGCCAACGAGGTGATGAAGCCTCCGACCACAGAGAAACCAGGTATGCTCCTCACCTTCTTCTGAAGGGGACTATGGGTTGGAACGGGGGGTCGAAATGAGTGTTGAAGCCAGTTGACGTTGTCTGATTAGATTCAGATGGTGCAAGCCATTGTGTGTGCAGAGCTGGGTCCAACACTGCAGTGCAGTCTGGAATAGCCTCACCCTGTTAAGTAATCTCAATGTGTTGTGGAGAGACTCAAACTGCCCTACTTGGCAAGAGCAGAGGCAAGAACCAGAGCCACATCACATTTTACTTTAAGATGCAAACAAGGAAAATAAAAATAAAGGGATTGTCTCTCTCTCTCACACACACACACACACACACACACACACACACACACACACACACACACACACACACACACACGGGCAGGAGAGATATTTCACTGTTCAAAAACCCACTGTTCAATATTTGCTGTTCCGAGAGGTGTGTGGTGTTGGAGGTCTATCTGCTTTCTGGCTGGAGATAAGCCTGCCTGATATCCTGGCATTATCATCTCATCTGCCGGGCCTGAACAAAGCTACAGGCCAACAGTGACGTCACTTCCTCTGATATCCTTATTTAACCCTGGCAGCTGCTCAAATATACAGGGGCAATAGATCAAATGCATTTTCATATATGAATATGAATTCGTCAATCGCCATCAAGAACTGATCGACTGAGTCAATTCTGTTGGGCGACACTAACAATAATCGGGCTGTCAAATCGCACTGATAACAGATAGCCCTGATAACACAGTGTAATGAGTGTATGCTTTGATTTATTTTATTGTTATTTTCATTTTTTTCCCCTGCAAGCAATGTTGTTCAATTTGGCACAGGTTGTTTTGGTTGAATTTTAGAGCTCAAAATATGATTGTGAAGGTTGTGTGTTAGTTGACAAAGATCACAGTCAAATTAAGATTTTCTGAAGTGTGACATAAACAGAGAAGCACAAAAACTCTTTAAAAGTCTCTTTATTTGCACCAAGGCAAAGTCAACAAGAAGATGAATCAGGCATAGGGTAGACTATCCTCAACATCTGCCATTTCTTAAATAGTATCACTCTAATAAATATTACCATAGGTTGGCCCTGATGCCCAAGAATCACCTCCCTGAACAACAATAAGTGGCTCACTGGACGTAAAAACACATGCACACAACAAACAAACCCTCTTCCCCTCCTCCAAACTGTCTCCTCCTCTGTGTGTATTCCACCTCACAAAAGCTTTTCTCAAGCAATACCATCAGGTGCTTGTCTTGTCAAGATCACGTCAAAGCGACTGATTAAGAAAATCCTAACATGGCCAGAAACATTCTGGAGAAAGATGCTGTAAAAATAAAACCAGATCACCGGAGGGAAGATTCTCCCCTTGTCTTCCTGGCTCCTTTTAGTCTTGAGTAACACTAGATTGTCTCTCTAATGCCGTGAGCTTGAGATGAAAGATGCAGGTGTGTTTACAAGGGAAACTGACAGACTTTGAGAGAGTGCTGCGCTGTGCTGCTGTGCAGTGCAGTGCAGTGCTGGGTGTCAAAAACAACTGTTGCCTGCATGGCAAGCAGCAGCAGCAGCAGCAGCCATGTTTTCCATTAGGTCTGATAAACAACTGTGATGTCAAGACAGCAAGAGAGTGAAAGCAAATTAAAGGCAAGTCAAATGATTTGAAACCTGCTTCAAAATATGACTATGATGAAAAAGAGGCACACGTCTGTGGCTCAGAAGATGAGAGGTAGCTGAGAAGAGGTGAGGCTAGGCTCAACAGAAAACGTCACAAGACTGCCTCCCTCCTTGAGCGTGACGGCCCGGCAGACAGAGAGCATTCTTTCCACTCTGAAGCGAGCGGAGAGCGGGCAAACCCATTGCCCCTGCTAAGTTAACTAGCTGAGCCTGCACCAGCTAGGAGCACGCAACGATCCCTGATCTGCTAACTAGCTGAGCCTGCACCAGCTAGGAGCACTCAACGATCCCTGATCTGCTAACTAGCTGAGCCTGCACCAGCTAGGAGCACGCAACGATCCCTGATCTGCTAACTAGCTGAGCGTGCACCAGCTAGGAGCACGCAACGATCCCTGATCTCCTAACTAGCTGAGCCTGCAGCAGCTAGGACCATACGAGGACGCCTGACGCCCTGACCCTATACTGGGAGACTACTAGGACAACAAGCACAGACCCTATACAGGTCAGGACCACGGCTACAGCTCTCTCTCTCTCTCTCTCTCTCTCACACACACACACACACACACACACACACACACACACACACACACACACACACACACACACACACACACACACACACACACACACACACACACACACACACACCTACCTTCGGGGGCAGGTGCTGAAATGAAAATATGGTAACCGCCTTGTGGTTGGATGCCTCCGCCAACAAGTGAAGTTGCAGTCTACACCCATATCCCCCTAGCCACTCCCTCTACCCACCCCTCGAACCGCGACTCGCTATGACCTTGCTATCCCTAGCTATGGCCGCTGTTCCCTAGCCCCGCCCCTTTCCCTCACCACAACCTCTTCAATTTGAAAATGTAGCCCAACTCATTAACCAATGCTGAAGATCAGATGTGGAAAAAGAAAGCTCGCAAACTGCAAAGGCTCCAAGTTGAGTGTATTCATTTTTACCGGTGTAAAATGAATACACTCAACTTGGAGCCTTTGCAGTAGGGATGTTCATTTTGAAAATTTTCCAAAATCGATAATCGGTGAGAATTAACGATCAATTATCGATTATCGATTTTATTAATACTTAGAAAATTTTCAATATTTTCATTTTTTTTTTTTTTTTTTTAACAAAATGAATGCCTATGGCAGAAAATACGAAAGACAACGTGTTCTCCTCAATGAACTCTTTATTTCAATGTGTCTCCTCTCCAACACTGCTGTCCCCGGCGCATGCCGGTGTGAATTTCTCATGTTTAAAAAAGTTTTGTTGGCACAAAGGCCCGTGCCCAGCCAGAAAACTAGAGACTATATGAAGCTTCACCTCACGTTAGTCGGCTGTGCAATGGAGTGGGGCGAGGAGGAACGAATTCCACCCAAACCTAGTCCAAATTTTTTTTTTTTTTTTTTTTTTTTTTTTTTTTTTAATAATTAAAAAATCGATCCAAATGCCACAGGATCGATTCCAATCCTTAACGATCGATTATCGATTTTCGATAATTGATGAACATCCCTATTTTGCAGTGTGCGAGCTTTCTTTTTCTTTTTTCAGTCTGTACCTCGAGTTCTGCACCTGCCCTATTCAGGTATTGGATGTGCGTGTCTCTACTTTTTCTCGAAGATCAGATGTGGCTAAAATGTTAATTTCATTGCTATACAGTATAATGATATTCCTCACCTCTCTGAAAAAGACAACACATTTTCTCTTGATATATATTTTTTACGTGCTGCATGGTCTCAATAAAATGTATCATGGTATCAATAAAAGAAATCCATCAACCCACAAACTGCATTTTCTTTCAGAGTTGATTTGGAAGAAAAGAACAGGCCTGATGCTGAATTAGTCTAACTGTTCCTCTCAAATCTACCCACTACAATGTATTGGGTGGATTTCAGAGAAACAGTCACATTTCTCACTCGTGGGAAACAATGTTATACTGTCCCACAGTATGAATTACTGCCTTTTCTCACAGTAGTCAAAATGCTTTGCCTAGGCAACCGCCACGTCCTTCGACTGCCTGTTGCTGCTCCCTTGGTCATTCTACTTCCTGGTTTCCTCGGTCACCTGACAAGAGCATCTAGCCGACCAGTGATGGAGACAATGCTGCATAATCAGGCAGCCTTCGGAGGCAGGGAGCCATCAAGTGACGTCTCAATCAAATGTTTATGCTGCCTGCTGAGGTGCCTCCAACTAGCCAGCTTTTGAAGGCACTAGTAGGCAGCATAGATGTATCCTTCGCTAGTCAAGATATCCCACAATCCTGTGCGTCTGCTCCACTGACCAGACTTCACTGGCCAAAGAAACAGTACCCCGAATGGATGGAAGTAAGTTCAGCTGACTTTGTTTAGTAGTGAAAACATTTCCATCCCTGAAGTCTACCAGTAGGCTATTCTGCAAGCAGTCATTATGTTGTACAAACAACCTGAGTGTTTTTTAAATCACCGAATGGAATTCAAAGTAGTTTCCCTTTACTTTCTCTATTTCTATTCATTTCTCTCACTATTCACACATCATTTATGCATAGAAGTGGTTGAGAAAAGAGGACTGGAGGAGACGGTATCTCCCCTACAGGCTGGCAAAAAAAAGTCGAGTAATTTAAAGGAAAAAAATATAAGGTATCAGCAGCTACCCACATTTGTGCTTTATATATTTAGCTTCCATGTGCAAAATCCATCAATCAGTATTTTTAATGAAACAGAAACATCGTCAAAAAGCAGTTGGTGACATCATGATGTTGTGACGCATTGCTGCTGTGTTGGAAGCTAGATCCATGCTTGGAAGTCTGTCTCAAATCCAGACTCCTTATAGGTAACTAACTTCATGCAAAACACTGCCTCAAAGGATACTGCCTCGCTGGTTTGAGACACAGCCAAAGTGCAAGTTCAATGAATGTACACAAAGGCACAGTGCAGCCGTGACCCACTTTCATCCTGCTGCAACGCTTAGTAGGAGGCAACATTCACTCCGCTCCCTTTTTCCAACAGGCCATCTGAGCAAGTCAAGGTCAAGACATTATTCTACAGTGTTTCCATGTGTCAAAAACAGCTTTCCAAAGGAAACCACTGGGCCGCTGCAACTCTGCAAGAGCAATTTCCAAAGTTTTCCAAGTGTTGTAATGCCTGTATGAAGATGAATGCCATCCATGCATTGATGACGAAGTGCCATCCTTTGCTCTGCTGGGACTTGTGCCATACATGGCACGACAACAGGAACATCACATGCCGTGAGTCACCAAACTGATGGGAAGCTGGAGTAGTGAGTATTGTGCTGCCCCCCCCCCCAGGGTTTAACCCCAGGGCTGGCAGATAGTCAAGTGCTGAGGCAAAGATATGTGAGCACCTCGGCGTTGCATTCAAAGGCATTTGTGCTCGGCTCACCCCTTGCAGCAACACACCAAAGAGAGGCATCTTACACAACCCCATGCCCCAAGCAGAGACTGGAGTAAACACTGTTTTATGGTTCAGGGATGCAACCACATGGAGGTTGAACAAGGTGACAGATACCAAGGCAGACACAAAACCACTCAAAACCATTCATTTAAGGGCCCTATTTTGGGATCAAAAAGGTGGCTGTCGCCTAAAGGTGACAAGTTTGGATCCCTGATGGTTGTTGACAGTGTCTTAAGCAAAAATGCTGTAACGTTACATACTTATGTCAAATGTACAATATGTGTGCAAAGATCCAGTACATACTTGTGTCTTTTTACATCATTTTCATCTTAAGAAGACGCTGTTGACAGACACTTGCCTTACAACCATAAAAGAGCATTATTAAGGCTTACACAAATGCAGACAAGGCATATTTACAACAAAGTCACTGAATGAAAGCCACATCTGTCACAATCGTAGAGGTTTACAGAGAGGAAGTCGGCTTCCCACTAGTCTGCCCTCATGGGATGGCAGCAATAGTTAGGCCTTTGTCATGTACAACAGGTTTATTATAACAACGAAGTGTATCTGTCTAACGTTACCATTTCGAAAATGGTAACAAATGTGTCCGTTTCTTCTAAGTAACATGTCAAATAGCCCCGTCACTCAGCCAACTTTGCAAGCAGGTAACGTAAATCATTTATTAGGGGAGGGACAAGTGTGCCTGACTGAGAGCAGACACCTGCAAGGTTAACGTAGATACTAGTAGGCTCCAGCCGAGCCTTATTATCTGGACTGGAGCCTAGGAGGGGCGGGGAGGTGTTATATTCCCAACTGTTGCATGGAACTAGGTCAACTCTGGTGTGTACGGAAGACACATGATTGCGGAAAAGAAATATGTCCTTACAAATCAACCCATGCAGAGTTGTATAGCTCTTCCAGTCCCCGTGACGTTTACTTGGATAAGGTCGCAGGTCGTGAATTAAATTTATTTTTCGTCGGTGATATTAACATGTTAACACAAACATTGTAGAAGTAACGTTAGTAGCGACACTACCATTTCTCATTTCCACTGCAAAGTCAACTTGAACCTATTGAACACATCAGAAAAGATTAGCACAACTTACCAGCTGTTTACACCGCGGCAAGGCACAATGTTGACATGTAGGCAACTTGCTGTTTTTACCCGCTCGATATATTCCCTTGTTGTAGTTCTGCAAACGAAATGTGCTCAACCAAACCCACGGGCATAGAAGGCACGTAGATAATCCTTGGAAACTTTGTAGCCACTTTTCCGCGACACTTTCATCTGGAGTTGTCGGTGGAGGAGGCAGACGCCATGTTTGTGTTTGATAGTTCTGGTGAGCTTTCTTCCTTTGGTTTTTTTTCAGACTCGGCAGTTTGAGGCAGAATGGAACCGCCCAGACAAGAGACGAGGCTCTCGAGCTCTCCCCCGGCTGCAAATGACAGGACAGACAGGACCAGCGCCAAGCTAGCCGGAGTAAATAATATAACTTCCGTCACGTATTTTCGAAATAAAATCCTTAATTGACGAAAATGTACAAGACTGCCACCAAAACGTCCACACGCGTTTATATTATTGACTACATTTATAGGGGGAAATAGTTATGGCTGATGACTACATGTCCATACCGACATAAAATAAGAATGTTTTCTTTCTTTGAACGGGACACTTCGCAATTTTCATTGCGAAGGCAAAATAGCATAACTTCCGGCCTTTATTCGGCTATTTATCGCTTGTTTGACGCAGATGGGTTTACGCATAATTAATATTCGGTCTCTGACGCCCCCTATCTAAATATCCTACTCTAACAACGTGTTACCCCGACACAAAAAGCAACAGGTGCAGTATATATATATATATATAAATATATATACATACACACATATACATCATGGCTGATGGATAAGGTGCCTATGTAATTTAACTTGTGTTTCCTTAGCTAGGGGGTCCTATTTATTTGTACTTTAGCATTCTCCTAATTGTTATATAGTTCTCTTAATCTGTATATTTTGTATGGTCTTTTATTGCCTAACTTTTATCCTACTCTTACTATTGATTGATTTGTACTGCTCCTTTATGTTCAATTTTTATGTCATGTTTTGAAGACCAGGGACCATGCTGGAAAGTGTCCACACTTTTGCATGTTTTACTCCCTTGGATTGTCTCTTTATATCCAGAATAAATCAAATCAAATCCCATGGATACCCTGATCAAGACCAGTTTGTCAGCAATCACACACATTTAAAATGCGAATCTCTAATTTTGAATGTTTAAAATAAGGTTGTACATTCTCATAGTTCTCACTAGCCAAAACAAATGGGGATCGTTGCTAGGAAGAAGCTGTACATCATGTTGTGTAGGTATTCTATGGCTGAATCCAAATGTCCAGACTTCACTCCACTTGTCGACTTTGTGGGCGAGGTAAGAAATGCTTCCTTATTGACAAACATTTCTGCATTTGAATGTGTGTAGCCTAGGCTGTATGTTATATAGAAATATAGGTCCATCTATCAGCGGCTTATATGTCACTTGTAAGTCCGGAGGGACATTTGGATTCAGCATAAAGCACCCCCTAACCCCTACGAAGCAGGTCGTGCTTTAATCCCAATCAAAAATGCATAAAAAATAAAGGGGGAATCAACCCAAAAGACATTTACAATTTTATTTTATTAAATCATGTTTCTTTTTTTGTAAGTCCACAACACCTTTATTTATATATTTAGGGTGAGTTCATGTTTAAATTAAAACAAATATAAGTACAGAAAACTAATCTACTGTAGAAATACATGCTAGATTTACAGCTATGTACAAATATTTGCAACGTCTATTATCAAAAAAACTGGAGGCACAATTACGGACTAAAGCTAGCAAACGCTACACATCATCTATGGGGGAGAATGTGACCAGGTTGGAGAGGCTATATCGCATGTTTGGGGGCGAAGGGTTCTCTAGCGAATCCAGATTCAGTGAGAAGACCTCGTCGTTGGCTGCCACTGATGTTGCCGTGTCCATTTCCATTGTGGTTGGCAGCAGCCATTCAGTGTTGTCCATGAAGGGGGCGCCGCGCACATGGTGCCGTGCGGCGAGCGGCGTGCGCTTGGCCTCAAACTTCAGGGAGGGGATGTGGGGGAGGAGAAGCTCCTCCTCCTCCTCCTCCTCTTCGTCAGAGGTGTTGATGTCTATGGCTTCATCGCTGAGGCTCAGCATGTCGGGAAGAGTCTCATGGTCGAGGGGGCCGAAGTGGATGGCGCTGCTGCTGCTGGTGCCGCCGCTCGGGCTGTGAAGGGCCTCTGTGTTGGCGGAGTCCCAGGACAGAGTGGACATAAGGGAGACACCCTGCTGGTGGATGGGGGGGCTGCTGGGGCACACGGGATCCAGATCGCAGGAGAGGCTCTGGGAGGAAGCGTCGGGGCTTAGCGAGACGTCCCGTGGCTCACTGAGGGGAGTGAGGCGCCCTATGATGCTGTCGCCCTCCAACTTGTCGTGATGGAACTTGGATGACTGACGGGTTTTCTTCTGCACTTTGTCTTCCTCCACTGCCTTTCGCCAGGAGCTCTTCACATCCATAACTGACAGAGAAAACAGGGAAGGGAGAAATATGCAGTTACTTTTACAAGCCAAAGAAAAAAGGTGGAAAATGTAACTAAAAAGCTCTTATTGTCAATTTTTCTAAATTACTTAAAGCCCCCTTCAGTCGGTTTTCGACTCCTTTTAACGGTTTGTGTTCCATTTCAGCACCTGCTGTATAGTCGCACGTCATCCGATTCTGTACTGTAGTAATACACCAAGGAGATACGCCCAGAAAAACAGCGCCTTCGGTTACGCCGGGAACATTATTCCCTCTGTAGCAACTTACTGAGCTTTTTGAACTTGAGCACTAAATCAAGTTATTTGTCAAACAATACTTGGTGAACAGTGCGGCTAATCAACGGCGTCAGGACATGATGAAGAGAAACGTATGAAATATCTTAAAAATGACAAAACACACTGGAGGGGGCTTTAAGAACCTTGGAACCTTGTGAAAGTCACTGAAAAACTAACTAAATGAAAAGAGTAGCATTTATTCATCGCAATCACAGTATCATGCCACTCCAAATACAACCCAGTCTTTAAGCTTTCACCTCTATGTGTCCAGGTTAAATTTACTTTTCAAATACAACATCGAGTGTAAAACTGAATGCAAGCGAACACCATCATCATCATTATGATGACTCACTCAGGCTCTCTGGGGTTCGTGGCAAGTTCTTCCTGGTAGAGAAAGGATCTGCAGCCAGAGTGGTGAGAAAGTCTCCCAGGTCCAAACCTTTGACCCTGCCATCCATGGGAGAGGTTGTTGTGGTCACAGCATCTGCAAACTAGCACAGGCACACGTCAGTAAGGGAAGTCCGCAAATTAATCCATTTAGTAAAAAACAGCATTCAAAAATATGATATCCCTATGGCTTCAAATCAAACTTGTGTGGGGATCAGTGTCGTCGAGGTCAGAGAGTCCCGTCAGCATACCTGATTGGCCAAGTTATCACATTCCATGTTCAGGATCTGAGCCCTATTCCTCGGGGCAGCTGCCTTTGGAGGAGCACCAGTCTTTGTCCTCACACTGGCCTAAAAACAATCAGAGATTTGTGTTACATAATGGTTTGTCTGAAGAAGAAAGAAAAAAAGTACTGTGGAGTAAAAAACAAACCAAAACAGATGCTTTTAACACAAAGTCCAGGTCATTAGTGTGACCGTTACCTGGTTAATACCGGCCTGTTGAGTAGGAGGTGGGGGTGGTGGTGTCATTAGTGTGACCTGGTTAACACTAGCCTGTTGAGGTGGTGGTGGTGGTGAAGGAGACCTGACGAGCTGAGGTGGGCATGCTGGCATGTCAAAAAGCCCATGGAGTGAGGTATTCGCTCGTGACGGCACTTCGGTGGTGGCGACAGGCGTTTGAGCGCTCTCAAGTTTCTCTTTTGTTTTTTGAGCGCTCTCAAGTGTTGGAAGGCAAAAGCTGTTTCAAAAAGAGAGGAAGCATCATTGGGCGATTCAAAAACTGCACTACTGTGACTTCAGAGCAAACGTGCGGAGCGGGCGAGTGTCTGCCCCGTATCTGTCCGTGGCGATTTCTCTTAATTCGCCGCGGTCATCAGAGAGCAGGGATGCTGTAGGGAGGACTAGTGACGGACAGAGCACTGCTCGGGACTGCCCAGGTATCAACCTCCCATCACAACCACAAACAAATTCAGCATACGTCGAACAACACATTCAAACAAGACATGTCATCCAATAGCACGCAGGTCGCTACATGGTTAACAAAACAACATTTCCAGTACCTTGTGAGGTCAGAATAACTAGTGGCGAGTCCTTCCTGTGATTTAGTCTCTCCAGGCTTCTCCGCTGAAACATGTGGATAATCGATAAGTTGTTTGACACATCCAACGTAAAAAAAATGTGATTGTCTGTCTGTAATCCAATTGTGCTCACCAAGAAGCTTAGCAGGATACTGGGAGAAGAGACCGCTTGTGGCTTCAGCTGCCGGTTCAAAAGACAGTGGAGCCATTGGTGAGAGGAAACCAAGAGCCTGCATGAGATGGGAACAATGCCATCAGATTATGCAGCGACATCAAATAAGATTCAAGTTGCAGCACATTATGGAAATGTGATTAGGCTTATTATTACCCGACAGTAATGTGACAAAACCTATTCGGTATCATACCATTTTTAAATAAATTAATTGATAAAAAATAAACTAGTTCATCGTTCACTATAGTGATACTAAAGCAACACTACGTCTGACTCTGCTCAAAAATTCCCAGTTCCACTCACAGGATCGGCATTCAGGAAAGAGACGAGGGGCGTGTCTTTAAGAATATCCATCCACTTCCTGTCCCACTCCGCCTCCCGCTCTCTAATGGCCTTCTTGACCCCAGGGATTTCTTCCTTGGAGATCCTCTCTCTGGAAAAAGAGCATGGCAGGTCAGAGCAGTCTTATGCAAAATATCTATTTAAACCTTCCAAATTAGCCAGAAAAAAAGGCCGCCCTCCTCCCGAAATAAAAAACTTTCCGAACCGCAGTATTGACCACTGCTACTTCTGTGGTTTGGAAATTGCAGTGTCAATATTGCAATCTGGAAAATTTGGAAATGGCTGCAGTTTTTGAAATATAGATGTTCCAGATAGACTCCTGAACAACATGTCTAGTAACAGTGTAGATTCAACCATTGCGAGCGGTGACTGTAGATGTTGATATGCAAATTGCCGTGTGTGATGTCAGTTATCCCCCCTGGCTGGGCTACTATTTTCACCCAGCTGGACATTGTATGCACTGGCGGAAAACCCTGATGTATGATGCTTCGTCGCTTGACACAGATGTGATTAGCTTGGTGTAAAACCATACTGATCACATGATGTGAACTCACATTCTGTTTGGTTCTGCGGATCAGACTGGCCACCCAGCCGTCTACATGGATTCCAGTGGGCAGGAGTACTTGCCTTGACAGACAACTCCTTCAGCCAATGAGCGTCGCCAAATCCAATCCAAATCCACACGCAGGAACGGCGAAAATCTGTTTTCCACTGAGAAACTCCGCTGGTGCATAGTTAATCTTGTTCACTTGTTATTTCTGCAATAACTGCAATTACGGCTGTTTACTCTACTAATGTCATCACTGGGGGCAGGCTGGAGGCCAGAACCAAACAGAATGTGACTTCACGTGATCACTCATATGGTTTGCATGATGTCTTTAACAACAACAAAAGAAGTGTCGACACTTTCCTTTAGTGTTGCGCACCTGGAGAATTTTGCTATGTCGCAGACGGTCATATTTTGTCACACAATATGATTGGGTAGTCACCAAGTATGTCTGTGTGAGAGTTTAGTCATTGTAGCGTTGTGACAGCCAGCCTGCTCCGGCTGCAAAAACCAGCAGGGGGCGGTGTATGGTAGGCAGAGTGGAGGAGCGGAGCGATTCTAGGAAAAGAGGAGCGAGCCGTGGTCTGTGGAAACCGAGGCGGGGAGATTAAGATATAGGGCCTGTGGTTATTTTTTGCATTTAGGACTCCAATGTTACAGCAGGTTATTGGAAAGCAACAGCCGGGGGGCACCGGGTTCCTCCTCGGAGTGGAGCCGACTCGAGTCGCTGTAGCTGGGAAGTGGGAGGGGCCAGGTTGAGGCCGTCGCACTTGCACTTAATTTATAAGACGTTTAGAAGACGTGAGATTTAGCAGACGTTTTTATCTAAAGCGACTTACAATACTACATTTTGTCAACAGTAGTGAAATTAACTGTGCAACACAGTCTTATGTCAGCAAAGACCTTTTAAAAAGGTAATAAGCAGCATTTGTCAATACTTGGAGCAATAAGTAGCATTAGTTGTTTTGAGTTTGTGTTTTTCTTTTTAAGAAGGATGGTTAGTTCAAGAAGGGTCCAGGTGTAGCCTGTAAAGGTGTGTATTTAGTCTCTGCCGAAAGACGGGCAGTGATTCGGCCGTCCTGACAGAAGGGGGGAGCTCGTTCCACAATTGTGGCGCCAGGGACGAGAAGAGTCACGATCAGGATGAGCGACTTTTGAGCGCTGGTAGCGATGGATCTGCAAAGGCCGGAATGCACAGGGAGCTAAACATGACGCGCAAGATTTGTTTGAGGAGCATATCGAGACAGACGGGGATGGAAGTGGGCAGAGAGGGAGGGGAGCTCAGAGCGCTTTGGTTGTGGCTGCTGGAACCTCATTTGACGCTCCAAAATCGAAACAGGTTTGGAGTGAGGGCGTCAAGGCAGTTTGACGCGCCGTTTAAAACAATGGGTGGACTTCAAAACGCGAGCGTCTGACGCTCCCTGTGCGTTTTGGGCTCAAGGGTGGCGGACCGGAGGGAGCGATGTGAGGTCTGAGACCTGACCATAGATTGCAGATATGGAGGGAGCAGTTTGGTGTACTGCCCTGTAGGAGAGTACCAATATCTTGTTGAATTTGATGCGTGCCAAGATGGGAAGGCAGTGAAGGTCCAGTGGAGTTACCATGGAGACGACCAACCTAAAATATTCACATGTGACAGTGTGACAGCAATGTGTACCTGATGAGTTGGAGGCTCTCCAGCACACGGGACATCTGCAGACGTTTCTCCTGTAGGTGAGGGAGGTGGGGCTGGGGATGGGAAACCAGAGAGCGCTCCTCCTTTAGGAGCTGCAGAGCGTGGTTCATCAGCTCCATCACACACAGGAGGTTTAGCTGCCCTGCCTCATACAGGTTCCCTGTACTCAACTGGAAAACATGCACACATAAACAAAAGGCAATGTTTAGACGCGTCAAAAGTATGTGAAATGATTCAAATTATCCAAATGTTCACATCCCTGTAGTGGTCTATACTTTATTTAAAATTTAAATAAAGTTGTTGCACTCTGGAAAAGTAACAGAAATGTATTAAATGTCTGTTACTTTTCCAGAGTGCTGTCCATTGACAGAACCAGAATTTAGAACAAATCATCCCACCCCTCCATTTTCTCACATGCTGTGGGAGCTGCTCGATTCGCTCCAGCAGAGGTCGAGGAACTTTGAGGACCACGTCCGTCCCGTCCAAGGTGTATTGGTCTACGTCACCCTTCATAACACAGTCTACGACCCGCTGTTGCTCTTTGATGGTTGACAACATCCCATCGATGTCCGACCACAGGGAGCGCACCTACAAACAACCAAATAGTGTCAGCTCTTGATGGGGGGAAAAAGAGAACATTTCAAAACAAGCCTGCAACAAACTTACCATGTAATTGTGCGCATGTAAGGTGAACATTTTCATAGCTCTGACATCATTTGATGCAGAAAGATCTTCAGCTTGCAATAATTAATTCCAACATTTCTGAACAATGCGAGTACAGATCCTGCCCCCCTTCACAGTAAATCAGCTTAGAAATGCATACCTTCTGGATCTTCTCAGCTGTAGAAGCTCCCCCCTGTGCAGCATCACCACTGTCTTTTCTGAGAAGACAAACAAGATAGATTGACCTAGGTGTACTAAGAAGATTTCTTGGAAATACAGAGAATAAAAAATATGTCATACGTACTTGATTAGATCATCATACTTGGCACCCTCGGCCCTGAGATCTTTCATAGACTTCGCCAGGGACCTTCACAAGAGGAAACCACAGGAAGACTTGAGTTAGAAAATATCTGACCAACAAAGAAGCACAAACTGACTAATGGATGTAAAGCAAGTTAGCAGACAAACTCTTTGACAGCAAGTTAAGTTGATGCCCAGGAACAAAAAGCTCTGAGAAATGCAAGATATGAGTTGCTTGCACAATGTGGCTGCTTGCACACTTGGTTTTAAATTACATTGATTCATTGACACCTCTGGCAACCGCTACAGGTTTCCGGTGATTAACTGAATTTATACCATGGTCTGGGTGAATACTCGTTTCTGATTGGCCGGCAGGTGTGAATTAAAACCGTAGAATGCATACGTAGTCCAGCGCAAGTCTAACCACATGTTGTAAATCCATCTGCTCCCCAACCGGCACAGCTGTTTCATCAAACGGCACAGTAAACGTTGTTCAACTCGCTAACTCAGCTTCTATGAGCTGAGCGGACTATAGCTTCCCTGCACCATACTGGCTCCTATCCAAGGTTCGTCCTATTTACTGGAACAGCAAACGTTTCCATTGCAGGAGAAGCTGACGGGATGGTAACGCTCGTTCCAGGTATTAGTCGGTTCTCCAAGTTATTTTGATTTTGATTGCTAAACTTGCACCAGAAATTCACGAATGCTTTTATTTTATATTGTTGACAAATGACCATGATATAAGCGGGATAATCAACTCCTAGGTGTGCATTATACGATTTTAATGCACTTCGCAGAGGTAACCACCTGCCTGCGGCATCGGGTGGTTATTTGCCTCCACGTCGTACATTAAAATCGTACAATGCACACCTAGTCGTTGATTATCCCTTACTTATTGGGCCCTTCAAGTGAGATTGTGTTTAGCGTGAATATGACCTAAGTCCAATGAATGGACCCCCTCATGTACCGTAGTATTTACGACATGTTAAGTGGAGATTTTCTGAAAGCTTCAAGTTCACGATTTGTGACATGTCTTGTGTTTTGAGAAAATGGTGGACGCCATGGACGTGGATGTAATGTAAATATATTGTCATTTAGCTGTATAGAGCTTTTCATAGTCGTTTTATAAAATGTCTGAGGAACATGTTGATATTCTCAACAGTCATTTTTTCCTCGTTGTTATGCTTTTGCATTTTCCTACATAAGCTAGAGTTAAATTGTTAGCCGCGGTGGCTTACTGGCTTCAACTGCCCATGCTCACGTCGTGACCACTTTAATGCCAAGCATGTCGTGTAGTGTAGGTACATGACTTTCAGTCTCGTAAACACGAGTTCACGACTTTC
Source organism: Poromitra crassiceps (assembly GCF_964638095.1). Classification (NCBI taxonomy): domain Eukaryota; kingdom Metazoa; phylum Chordata; class Actinopteri; order Beryciformes; family Melamphaidae; genus Poromitra; species Poromitra crassiceps. The sequence continues at coordinate 40,581,946 of NC_139628.1, forward strand.
ATTTGAAGGCAGCATACGCCATGGTCTGGGTGAATACCCTTTTTCTGATTGGTCGGCAGGTGTGTTAAAATTGTTTAACGCGCACGCAGTCCAGCTTAATTACATGTTCTAAATTCATCCGCTACCCAACCTGCGCAGCCGTTTAATTAAAGTGTTCATTCATTATGTCTGAGAAACTGTAGGGGCTCATCGTCAAACCCAAATAATAGGACTTGAAAGCTGATGTGAACTGTATGTTCAAGTAGACCGCTTGTAGCCATGGCTTTTCTCTTGTGATGTGAATGCAGAACACTACCAAACTCTCTCCACCTTCCAAGAGGGACTTACTGGGATCGTTTCTGGTACTCCTGGATGAGGTTGTCCTGCTCCACAGCAGACTTCAGGAACCTGGCCTTGACCAGTTGGAGTCTCTTGGCTGCCATGTCCAGGGAGGAGGCAGGCATCGCTGCAGCCTCAGGAACCCAGCTGCCATCTAACGATGACAACAATATTCATCATTACTGTATGTAGTGTTGTGCATGTCGAGTCCATAGCATGACAAATGTTAGAAGATTTGACAGAATCTAGTTTGTACTCTTGTTATGCTGGTAAAGTATGTGATTTCAGCTACAAAAGCTGCTCTGTGACAGGGAACTGAGCAAACTCTCCTTCCCTCAAGATCACTGTGTTCTTGAGTGGATTTGATTTTGGTCAGTATTTGATATAATGCATACAGACAGTGGCTGGGTAATAAGAGCATCCTCTATCTGAACATGATTCTTCACAACAAAAACTGTGGACTCAAAGTGGCTCTACAACATAAAAGTATGTGTGTGTCGGACCTGAACCACGATATTTCCCATACTTTTCGAGACCTTTTTTTCAAATTCATAAACTTTTCAAGAACTGGAAATGATCAAATTCATTTTAATACTTTTTCATAATTTCCAAACCTGCGTAGGAACCCTGTAAAAAGTGGTGTGCATCTTGCTCCATTCAAAAAACAAGAGCAAGGGGAGGGGGAAAAAACAATAAGGCAAACTGTAGCAGGCTCTTGGCAGGAACAGCCCAGTGTGTGTGTGTGTGTGTGTGTGTGTGATATGATCTTCTTCAAGTCCTACCAGTGGTGAAAGTCTTAATTTCCTGCAGCATGACATGCTTGGCCAGATCAAGCATCAGGTTGATGAACCTGGCGCCGCCGGGTGAGAGGAACAATGATGCTACCACTTTGGATCCTCCACTGCCATTTTCATCCTGAGGACACAGTGAAAAATAAACTATAAGAGAACTGACATTACCATGAAAGAACAGCTTGGCCTGATACATTGATTGTCTTCAAAAGTGAACGGAAACGGTTCTACACATTTCAAAATTTTCAAATCAATGTATGTATAGGTTTCGGAAAAGGACTTAGCATAAAAACGGTTAAATCTGAATTGGTGATTTATGATATTTGTGTCACCCTCTGTATGCATTTTTGTCCCTTGCATGTTTGCACCGGAATGTGATTCACCAGTGCCTCAGCTCATGCATTGTGGGGTTCTTGGTCTGAAACACTTTTTGCATGCATGGACACTATAGAGTACCGCAGGGATGATGTATTTTTGTAGTCAGAACACGGAAGTCCCGGACTTCCGGGTTCTTCACTATTTCCACCTATGGGATTTTTGAATGGGTTTTTGGCGCGATGCTTCAAATAAGTCTGTGGGCAACGCAAGCTTATTCAAACGCGAACCTGTGTTCAGCGAGATCATCTTCACACACGAGGACCACTTTCATGAGTGGTATTCTATTTCCATTCCCTCCATTTAGAGGTCAATGGGAATACCCGCACACCAGATGTAACAGGGCTAAAAAAGCCACAGAGGAGGTCCAGAGGCTGAGATCAAGCAAATAGACTTACTTTATTTTCACAGTGCAAAAAAGAAAAGGTGGGTTTAAAAGGCAGCAAACGTTTCAGTCTGTGACTATCATCAGTGCTACTGGCATTCAGGTCTAACAAGGACAGGTTAAATAGATAGGCAGGCATCATGTTGCTCTCATGTCGCTTTCATTGCTGATTGCATGTGGGCCAGACAAAGTCAGATCATTGTCAATTAGCTAAAAGTAAGGTTCTTCACCAAAAAAGAGATATTGACATTCCCTCTATGCACATTACAAAAACAGTGTAGGATCCCACAAACCTAACGTTTAACACAGTGAAATGATCCTAGGCGGGGCAGATATTATAGCCAAATGTCTGGACAGTGGACATATTGCATATCATAACACTCAAAACCTCCCATGATGCTGATTCTTACCATTATCTCCCGCAGCCAAGCACAGGTGACTTTTCGGAACTCAGCATCTGCTTTGTGGTCCAAAACAGGCCAGCAATGCCTAACCAGACAGACATCTCATTAAGTCAAGGATTCCAAAACACATGTTTAAAATATGAATTAAAGATGAGCGAGTAGGACAGTATTTTACCTGTATGCCTCATGAAAGCGTGTTGGATTGAGTTTCTCCAACAAGAAATGAGTAACTATGTAGAATGCATCCTTGTTTGGTTTCTCAAACATATTCCTGTTGGCCAGAAAAGAACATCACAGCAACCGTTTTGAGGTGGTAAAGCAGGTGTAACCAATAACATTAATGAGGGTCCTGACTCCTGGCACTGGAACACAAATGGAATGGAACCATGGTATTGGTAACACATGCATTACTTGTTATTATTCATATGATCGTAATATACTCACATTCCAAGATTCATGTGTTTAAGGTTGGTTCTGCCGGTCAAAAGTGACGCAGCAGTATCTGGTTGAAATCCAAGACCCAGAAGAGAAAACCACAGATATTTACCGTTCGTCTTCTGTTCTGAATTCGCCATTGTTTAAAAAAAAAAAAACAGAAACTGTTGGCGCTCAATAACGCCTAATCAAGGCACAGTAACCAAAGCAATAATTACGTCGCTAGCTGACAAATCAGTCAGCCTGGCTAATATTAAACGCCCAGCTAACGTTAGCCAACTAGCGTTAGTAGCTAACGGAAGTTAGGTTAGCCAACTTAGCTTTCGAACTTGTTTTGAGTTTGTCAGCATACACATTTTGACGGGATGTTTTCAAGACAGCAGATGACTGATAACCTGTTACTAGAAGCAAATCCGTCGAATGACATAGTTTACATTAGTCAAAAGAGAAAACTCCTCACGCGCCAATTTTATTCAATAGACTGACCCGGATGTTGTTTACAAGCACTTCCTGTGTGAGGAGGACCCTTCTTTTATTGGAGTTGTAATGATTGAACATCACCACCACCTACTGGATTGTTTCAGCTTCACAGTGCAAACTATTTAGTGTCCAGTCCACCCAAAGTGCTCCCATCCACATTGTTGTCCACAATGCATTTAGCTAATAGCTACCCCTGTAGTATATTACTGCATTTATGCCTGGTTTCCTTGAGCCCAATTATAAGAAAGGGAAATCAATTCATAATATCCAGGGTTAGACAGATCAGATGTAGCTTCCTATTATGTTATCATTCATCTTTCTTTCCTATTATTAGCAATACATTTTCATTACATTTTTATTAATTCTACATTTCATACAAATTATCCATGTAACAGAGAGGAGTAGTTGATTTAGAGGAGCATAAAAAACACAGGCCATGCTTATTCAAAGATTTAATTTGTACATCTTTTTTATTGCAGCACATGCAATTAGTCAAGTTTCCACCACAAATGATTGAGCAGAACAGTTGTAATAATAATAATAATAATAATAATAATGATGGGAAGTAGTGTTGGTGTTTCTAATCATTCACATCATTGTAGTTCTTTTAAAACCAGCTGGCAACACTCGCCCACCTTGGCTGGGTCTGACACTGAGGAGTACTTGGAAATCTGGGAGTTGACCCCCAGGGAGCGAGCCAGGTCCTGGGCTGTGTGGTCTGAGGCCAGAGTGGTGCCCAGGGCCACCAGTAGCCTGAACACAGCCTCCTTGTCCTGCACCGACTCCAGGGCAGTGCTGGCCACGGACAGGCACTGGGCCTTGGCCTCCAGGTCAGAGCTTGCATGAAGGCAGCCGGCATAGTTGAGGACCAGAGTGGCCAAGGCGATGTGGATGTTCTTGTTGCAGACGGACGCCAGGTCAGCAGCACGCGACAGCACTGTCTCGCGCTGGGCCAGGAGGAGGGCTCGCCCCTGCCGCCCGCTGAAGCAGTTACACAGAGTCCGCAACGCTAGCATCTGGTTGGCCGGACGCCCCTCAGGCCTCATCAGGCTCAGCAGGTGGTTGCATAGCTGGACTCCCTCCTCCTCTCCGCACAGGCTCTCATTCACCTGCGGGTGGCGCACTGCCAGCCTCATGATGTCCAGGACAGGGAACACGATGTCTAGAGTCCCGGGGGAACAGAAAAGGAGCTTGATAAGTGAACGGTTATGTACTGGAGAACCTCGGAATTCCAATACCAAAGTGTGAAGTTTTTCTTATGCTACTCTTCCAATCACTGTAGGAGAAATTCACGTTTTGCCTTGTTGCAAGACAGTCTCACTATTCTGTGTGCAACCTGGGTTTTTAGGGGCCGGGCAGCTCTGCTGCCGTTCCCGCTTGTATTTGCCAAGATCTTCTTCTTCTACCAAGGAAATCTAACTTCCCATACATGAAAATAAACCAAACTTTGCACACAGGTCTGTCCAGTCCAATGCCAAACTTCGTCAACAAGAAATGGGGGCCAATAATCCACACTACAGCAACCATGTGAAGTTCTAAACTTTGAAAATTCATAGCAAATTAGTTAGAATTAAGTCTATGATGCTGTTTTTCTTAAAACCTGTAAAACTAATTAAATTGATCTTCTCCCATGTTTTGTTCAATTCACACCTAGTCTCGCTAGCCAGCCTCTCTTCCTTTCCATCAGAGAGTCTGGCGTCGCAGGTTTCCATTGTGGGATTGCGAAAAAAAATGCTCTGTTTGGGTTAACCAATCAGCCTCGTCTTGGGCGGTGCTTAGCGTTAGTGCCCTTGGAAAATAGTTTCGGGGTGGAACTTGTGCCGAGCAGGCCTTCTTTATTGCACAATCCAATTTTTCTTCAAAACTTGCCATTTTCAGCGTGTAGCAACGAGTTAGCCTGTAGGTTTCTGCCGTTAGCTTTCTACGCTAGCTAGTTAGCGTTCGGCGGGAGCATTACAGCGACACACATGGTAAATGGCCTGCATTTATATAGCGCTTTTATCCAAAGCGCTTTACAATCAGTAGATAGTTTACATTCACCCATTCATACACCGATGGCGGCAGGCTGCCACGCAGGGTGCCTACACACCATCGGGAGCAAGGAGGGTTAAGTGTCTTGCCCAAGGACACAACGACAGCAGCTGGGAGGGAGCGGGGATCGAACCGCCAACCCTTGCATCATTGGCCGACCCGCTCTACCTCCTGAGCTAAGCCGCCCCAATGGGTGCGGAAGCCGCTCTGATTGACATATGGTCGGAGCCAATGAACAGAGCGTGACAGAGCTTGCAAGCGGGGGAGCGGATATCCTGCTGCCACCGAAACAGCCGCTCGAATGGGAGAGCAGCTTTAGAGCGGGGGCGGGCTGATCCCTGTTGCCTGTTTCCACAGCGCCAGACTCTCTGATGGAAAGGAAGAGAGGCTGGCTAGCGAGACTAATTCACACCAAACCTTCATTAAAAGCATCTTCAGACTGTGATCCAGCCGGATTTTTGAATTATCAAAAAATGATGGTGCATCAAAATGTTTTGCTATAAATGGTACAGCTACTGCAAATTCTTGCTAAATCTCCAATTTTATGAAAGAAATCAACAACATTTTACTGTCATGGTATGTCAAATTTCAGAATTTTACCTAAAAAATGTTTGTTTTTGTTCTTTTAGTCTTTAGAATTTTGCCCTAATGTATACATGTGTCTACAGGTTTAAAAGTTAAATTTAAAGTCGAACTGAACCCGTCCGTCACGTGCATATGAGTCCGTTTCAGACTGAAAAACATAGTTTGTCTAAGATGACAGGTTGAGAGGCGGGTCATAGTATCATGTCGATGATTTTATTTGACAATTCTGGGGACTGGATTGGGCTTTGGCCAATCCTGGCGTGTTCCGCCTCCAAATCGAGTGGGATTCAGTGTGTTGTGGCGCTCCCCTCGGGAAGAGCCTTTTGACGGGAGGAGTGGAGCTCAGCGAGCCACAGGCAGCCAGCTGCCTTCGTGTTGCCGAGCGGAGAGTGCAGCACGTCGGCCTGGAATCTCCGAAGTGCAACCCCTGACAACCAAGCTCTTGGATGCGCGCCAATATCGCTGCTGTAAATACGATATCCCTGGAATGCGCGTTTTAACGAGCCAGTTACATTTCTTTGCATTCTTAGAGATTATAGTTTTTGTTTTTTGTTCATGTTTCTAACAATTGGCCAAGTTAGTAGTTAGTTTATGGGATAGGAATTCTGCCAGATGACAGGCACTAGGCGCCATTTTCTACTTCATTTGGAAGAGAAAATTATCCTGAAATAAAGATTTGATTGACAGCTGCATCTCGTGATATGATTGGTTGAAATGGGGTAGAAATTTGATAGTACTAGGTGACGTCAGCAAACTGTATACAGACTGAAATGAACTTTTGATGTGAAAAAGTGTGAAAAACGAAAGAAATTATATTGTTGTGATTTTCTTTGCATACATCATTAAATAGGTGCACTGCATACCCAGGTATTTGAACTAAAAGAAAATAAGTCATTTTTGGGTTCAGCTCGACTTTAAGACTTTTTAAGACTTTTTAATAGCACTTTAAATGGAATGCCCCGACTCACTGCTGCACAGCAGCTATAATTTGTTTTTATGGCTATTACTTAAAATTAAACTATGAAATTGAATGAGAATATCATCACTTCTAAAAAAAAGTGATAAATTGTCATTAGTTGGGAGTCCCATTCACTACGACCTGAGTGCTGGTTGGTGGTTGCGTACCTTCCGGCCAGTGAGAGGCCTTCCAGAGCAGGTTGATCTGTTGGAGGTTTGGGGGCTGCTCGGAGGAGCTGGGCCCACAGACGCTCAGCAGCAGCCTGTCCAGGCTCTCCAGAACCTCCTCAGAGAGCTTGTGCTTCTGGGGGGCTCCACTGTTCAGCTCCTTCAGCTTGGCTGGTGACAACATCAAAACATGAATCTACTTGGCAAGGAAAACTAATCAAACAAGGTGACAAGTTACTGCATAATTTTCTCTTTACAAGAGGTAAATCTATAACGTATTTTCTTAAAATAGATTTAAATTATATAATAGAAATAATTGTAACTTTAGTTTCTTGAGACCTCAAACCTCGTTTGACCTTTGACCTTTGATCACCAAAATCTAATCAGATCATCCTTGAGTGTAAGTCGGTTTGAGGCAAATTTGATGAAATTCCGTCAAGGCGTTCCTCAGATATCGCGTTAACAAACATCGTACGTACGGACGTACAACCCGGATCCATAATGCCTCCGGTCTGGCTATCGCCGGTGGAGGCATAAAAAGCATCGGACTTAGTGTGGAAGGTTTCTGTGCGTAATGATTTTTATTGCATGACGGATTTAAAAAATGCATCAGAAAAATACGAACTTCACCTTCAGTGTAATATCACAATATTACATTTACTGGCAATGTATTACACTAACAGGTTTATTATATTTAGAAGGACATGTATTTTTTTTTTACATCTTGAAAAGTTATTATATTATGTGACAGACTGTTAAATTATCAGTTGTTACAAGGTTCTTAGAGTGGCTTATTCTTAGATATGCCTCTTGGATAAGTCATCCTTTGACCAATTGTCTTATCCATGCATGGCCTTAAATTTTAAGGTAAGTAATAATTATTCATAAGTTGGTTATCAGTTATTTCTTGCAGTCATGTATGACAAGAAATGCTCACCAATGATCTGTGTGACATTGGCTTGATCAAAAGTCACACCATCCGTCTTAGGGAAGTAGATATTGGTTGCGGTCTGCCTGACGGCTGCTGAGGAGTAGGCACCTCCACCTGTGGAGAAAAGGGGGGGGGGGGGGGGGGGGGTAATAATCAAAGTAACACAATGCTCAATGTTAGAGAATTTCAGTCTTTTTCAACCTGGACCCTATTTTCTTTTTTTATGTATATATTGTTTTATGTATAACTAAGTAATGTGAAGATAAATCTTTTAAATTGGTGCCGTATTGACCAAGATCGCTTCAGTTGGCAGCCGCTTTTCCCACATGCCCCTACTGCAGTAGGTGCCACAGCGCTAGTTTTCCTCTCCATCCGGTTACAAATTTAAATAGGGTGCAGGTTAAAAAAATACAGAAATTCTCCTTTAAAGGGTCAATAGAATAGCCGTGTCAAAATGTGTCATACGCTACAAATTTCTGCTGCTAAAGGCCTCATTACACCGCCGCAGCTGTTCAAGTGTGTTGGCTTTAGTTTCACTTTGGTTTCGACAGTTTCCATTGTACCTTGAGCAACTGTGGCTCACCTGTGAAGGGATCTGCCACACCACCTGGAGCGCCTATAGTCACATCTGACCCTGGGATGTAGCGGCCAGAGCCTGGGGGGGTTCAAAATACGATGTCAGCATACGCTGTCTCAGTGTTCTCACTCTCAGTGAGATCTTCCAGCAAACATACTGTACCTGTGAACGGATCAGCTCCAAAGCCTGTCCTACCATCAGCTGCTCCGGGGATATAGCGACCTGATCCTGTCGAAGAACAGGACAAGACCGGGGTGAGTATGAGAACACTTTTAGCCAAAAACACATTGGCGCACACAATGGTGTGATAATGTAAAGATCCGTAAACATTTGCTAACCTGTAAAAGCAGCCACAAAGATTGTGTATTTTTATTGACTTGTAATATCTAATATGTTCTTTTGTAATTCTTTGTACTAACACTGTACTTCAACAGTATATTACGTTATAACGCATTTGCCCTATTGTTATACATTTCCTATTCTCTGCTGCTGCAGTGACCCGATTACCTAAGTGGGGATCAATCAAATAATTTCTTTCTGGTGTGGAGCAGCCGCTGTCGGGTCATTTGGCCTTACCAGTGAACGGGTCGGCACTACTGGGCTGAGCCGGGCCCACCACATGTCCTTTGGTGTTCTCTATGATAAAATTGGCAACCTGGTCGAGGAACGCGGCGCTGAGGTCATTCTTCTGCAAAAAGTTGTGCGCCGTCAGCCAGGGGTCCTCCGACATGTTGTAAGGCAGCTTCATGGACGGCCCGCCCTCATTCACGTCAATGGTGAACACATAGTCGTACTCCTGAGGGGAGATGGGGAGTCATTTAAGTGGAAGCTCGTTTTAACATTTACGACTGCTCTCATTGCGCATGCACCACTGTTTACCTCGGCAATGAGCTTATAACAAGGGCTACTGATGATGGCCTTACCTTTCCCTCATACATCACCGTCTTGGATGTCTGCTGGTTGGAGCCTCCGACCACATCTCCGATTTTCATCCAGCGGTCATCGCTGACACTCCACTGGTACGCCTCCACCTTCTGTCCATCTTTAATCAGCCGTGTTTGTCCGTCGCGATTCCCTGGAGAAACGCATACGCGCCTTGCATAAACCACCTTGATGAAAGAGCATGGCAAATGCCTTTTCTTCCTTATCAGACTGAACTGTAGCATCTTGTATGCTGGGTTCATACAGCTTTTTAAGAGTAACATTCAAGCACTTTCAAGGTACCTAAACCGAAAATGTCCAGACTCTCGAAGCCTTGATCATCACATCTGAATGGTTGCTATAATTGCGAAAAATAAAGTTTACAGTATTCCTTTATACTCACAGCAATCAATGTATATTGTCACTTTATTTGACCAACTGTTCATATTATGTATGTCGAGGGAATCATTAACAGCAGATGCAGTGATTTTGTATTATACAAAATCACTGTTTTATTTAAATGACACAAAATTATACAGTATAATTTTGTATCATTTAAATAAAAGACCAGTGAATCTATCCATTACCAGGCTCATCCAGGTGTTCCCTTCCAGGAAGGTCCTCCATTTTGATGTCTCCAAGGTCGCCCGTCTTGGGGTCGATGGTGGCTTTGGAGAGCTCGTCCTCAAAGGCCTGGAGGTCCTCTGGACCGGCCATGCGGTCCTCAACCTCCGTGAACACACGAATAATACCATCGCTGTAGGCAGAGGGGCAGCATCAGGTTAGAAAAGAAGCGACATAATATTCTCTGTTCATCATCGCTTTCTATCATTTTGTGTGAACATCAAAAAAGTGGAGAGAAACAGGAGGAGCATTCGATCATCACTGCCCATGATCATTTGCCTGATCATGGGCTGACCAAAAATTACTGTGCCAAATGCAGTTATGCTACCTGGCTCCGACGGCTATGTCACCATTGGGCAGGAGGCAACAGCACCACACGGACTGGGTAGGCAGGCGGATGGTCTGAGTGCATTCTCCCTTCCTCCATATCCTCAAAGTCCTGTCCTCTCCAGTGCTTACAAAATCTGTGACGGAAAGAGCAGCCTGTGGTCAGAGTCAGCCAGCTAGCATCTCAGAGCAGGAACAAAGCCCCAATGATTGTGCATGCATTCACATGAATCCATGTCTCCTTGTGAAATCTTCAAAGGCTCCTGAACCTCAATGAACTGTAAATGTAATTTACCTCAATGTACTGTAAATGTAATTTACCTCAATGTACTGTAAATATAATTTACCTCAATGTACTGCAAATGTAATTTCCTCAGAGATAACTCAATGTACTGTAAATGTAATTTACCTCAATGTACTCTAAATATCATTTACCTCAATGTACTGTAAATGTCATTTTCTCAGAGATGGCTCCTAAACCTCAATGTACCATAAATGTAATTTCCTCAGAGATGGCTTCTGAACCTCAATGTACTGTAAATGTCATTTCCTCAGAGATAACTCAATGTACTGTAAATGTCATTTCCTCAGAGAGATCATTGTCGAAGCGTCCACATTTTTTTCCAGACAATTCAATTGGGAGCATTGAAAGTTGGGGATCTGACAAAGTGCAATAGACTTTCTGTCGCTGGGTTTTCACAAACACACCTTGGCAATTGGGGAAGACGGCTATGCTGTAGATGTAGTTGGTGTGGCTGTAATACACCTGTACACATTCGCCCGACACCATCCACCTTCTGATACTGGCATCATTGCTGCAAGAGAAAAACTCAGTATCGCTGATCACCGCTAGACCCCTTACGCAGTCCTCGTGACCTAGAAAGGAAGGAAACAAAAAAGGTGGAGTTATATTCATGGTAGTCTCTCCGTCGCTACGGATGGTCTGAATCACAAGTCAGAATTTCCACTGATCGGCTGGGCTCTAAGTCCGACTGTCTCCGTGCATTGGTGCATCTTTCAAAATGTACCACCCCACGAGTTGCGTCACACAAATAAGGTGGTCTGTAGTTGGTCAAATCATAGGTCTGTCATGCATTTTGTTTTGGTCTCAGGGGGCGGTCCTTAACCACTTTTCAAGAGTTGTGCCCCAGACGTAGATATTTATCTACAACCAATCTGGGAACCCAGAGTCTATTTTTATTTGAAAAAATAAGTCTCTGGGACAGCCCTAGCTTTTTTCCCAGCTTCCTGTACAGCGCGCCTCTCCTGCCACCGTTACTTCCTTTTCCGCGTCCGTGCTCCACTGTTTACAGTCTGAATAGCAACTTGTGCTGCGAATTTGGCGATACTACTAGTCACAACAACTACAGCTCCAGTAATTTTCCACTGTTGTTGTGAAACGAGTTGACGTCTTCTATGCAGTGTGTTTAACGTTATTAGCGAATAGCCGAAACGCACGTGGAAAAGGAAGTGACGGTGGCAGGAGATGTGCGCTGTACAGGAAGCCGGGAAAAAAGGTAGGGTTGTCCCAGATTTATCTACAGCTGGCTATTGCGAGACTATATTAAGTACCTCCAACAAAAATAGCAATCCCACTGCCACAACTAATAGTTTATTATTTGAAATGTTTTTACAATCATAGCTGTTGTTTCCCGTCATCCTCTCTGGTTTATCAGCTAAAGCCAGCAACAAAAAAAAGTAAGGTGGACCGCCTACAATGAACCGATACAGTTAGTATATAGAATATATATGAACAAACAGAAGCATTTGCTGCAGTTGAGCTGGAGCACAAATGTGAAAAACTTGAACTGAAAAGCTCAAAACAATTAATTAACAGTCAACGTAAACACAACTCTAATCTTAAACTAAACACAATATACTATCACGCATGCAAAGCACTACAAGGTGCCGACTTGCTCACCTGTAAACGTCCTCTCACAGCGGCCAGCTTTCCAAAGTTTGATGGTCTTATCTGCTGATCCAGACAGCATCAGGCCTTGTTCAGGTAGGATGACCACTGCCCACACTGCTGCAGAGTGGCCCTGTAGTGAAGTAAACAAGTACAAATTCTGCAAAATCCTACAGCACACTCATGGTTTAACAAGCTACAGCTAGCTCAACTCAAGTCAAACTTTATTTAAAAGGTAAACACAGTAAATACAATGCAGCACATACAACATAACATAAATATGCAGCACAATACAAGAGATTATAAAAGTTTTCGGATGTCCAGCTCAAACTGAGTTGAAAGCCAGGTAGATACCAGCATACAGACAGACACAATAATCCAGCTGTGTATTAATAAAAACATATATTCTCTAAGTCTTTGGGGGAGAGATAGCCCTTTACCTTTGCTAGGAGCCTTAGTTGGAAAAAGCTAGTTTTTATAACAGAGCTAACCTGTTTATCAAATGTAAAGGCACTGTCAAAGGTCACACCTCGCTAAAACAATCAAAACATGTTATAAATGTGCAAATAATACACCGAAGTCCATGTCAGGACAAATTTTGACACAAATTATTTTAGTAAGTACATCATGTGTTGTTTGCAACCGCGTGATTCCGATGACGTCGCTGGGGGGGGCAGCTCTGCCGGAGCTACTACGGAGAATGGAGAAAAGCAAGTATCCAAGAGGGTTGGAAGCCTCTCCACACGGCAGGTATCGCCAGAAGATTGCAAAACATAGGATATGAGCCATATGCAATGAAGAGAACCTGTTTTTCCAGCAACTTATCTGATTTCGCTAGTGCTTTCCTCTGCTTTGCCTCTTTCTAAAAAAAAAACCCTGCTATGGTCCCTTGCTAAGGAAAAGATCAGAGCAAGATGCCTAGTCACACAAGCTTCAGCATACCTGCAAAGTCATCATGCACTTCTCATTGAGCCAGACTTTGGCTGTGGTGTCCCAGGAGCCGCTCAACAGTGTTCCAAACTTCCCAGAGGACAGAGTGCAAACTGGGGATATGATAGCAGTTGGTTAGAGAGTTGACACCACACGTACACTGTAGAGATGTAGTTGAGATCTGTGTCATTAACAGAAGCGGGCAGCAGTACAGATGAGAAGCCTGAAGCCCATTTTACACCAATGATTCGCAATGCGACAAAACCATTTTAGAACATTGCAGGGAAAAGTTGCAGCAATGTAACTGGCCCGTCTCATCTCGACTCCAGCTGGCTGATGGCGGCGCCAGCAATTCAGCTTGTCAAGTCACAGGCCTGGTTGCAAGCAGTTGGAAAGTTGCAACTAGTCTCCACGTGAATCTTTGGTCTAAACTGGGCCTTATTGTTATTATTATTAATATTGTGCTGTGTGAATAGGATTATGACAGTTATATCCTTGATGCATGTGCTTTTGAACACATCTTACCTGTGTTGTTGTGACCCTGGAGAGTGAATAGGGGCTGTGGTTGGTCCAGTGTGAAAACACAAATATTATGATCATTTCCACCTGTGGCAACAAGTCCTCGAGGATATGTTTCGCTAGGTGCAATGATGCATACACAGGATACGAAGTTTGAATGTCCAGTCATACAGTGCATCTCAGTGAACCCTTTGTCTGGGCTGTATGGAAGAGAAGAATTGGAGGGTCAGACCTTAGCTAAGTGTGTCTAGTAGTAGAAAGAAAGTAGTTGACAGCTTTGTGGCTAACGTTAATAACTCTAACGTTAAGATAGCTTAACGTAGCTAATGCCGTAAAACCAAGCGTGTCCAGCAGAAGGCATAATGATCACTAAAGTAACGCTAAATGTGGTGGACTTTGACATGTAACATTAGCAACAGCTACGTCCCGAGTTCCCGTTGAATGAATGACGAAGCTAATTTGAGTAACAACATAGCCAACTCGCTCACAAGCTACGAAAGCTAACATTAATTAGAATTGGGCAATTAGTGATTTTTGTGTGGATGCTTAGTTGGATTGCTACTTCTCTTGACCAACTAACGCTACATCTAAATATCACGAAACTGTCACAGCTAACGTTAGCCATCACATCACGCTTGTAGCCAAGTAGCTAATGCTAGCTAATGTAGCTACCTTGAGTTGGGTACCCAGACCCTTCCGGTTCGGTCTCTGGACACAGACACAAAAGCTCCATCAGGAAAAATAGCGGCTGCAAGCCCTCTGACGTCCATTTCGTGGCCTGGAATAGAGCACCTGAGTTTATATGAGCTAGATGATGCCATTTTGCGCCTCCGACAACACGATAAAACTAACATTAACTATAACGGTGCTCAACATAAAACCGGTTGCTATTATGTTAGCGGAAGTTCAACGACGTCATTTGACGTTGAGGGCGTTGTCCTGGGGGAGATTGCGTTCCATTAAAATCCACTGTTAATGGCGTTAACATGTAATCGAGTATCATAGAAACTGTTCTTATTCATCTAGTAAACAATAATAATCTTAAAACACCTTCGCATAACGCCCCATCCACCGCCCACGATATTCTTTCCCAGTATGGCGGAGGCATGACCCGCCCATCTCTGCCTCTGAGTAGCTGACTGTAAGCCAAGCGAATATGATTGGATTAACAACGTTTGGCGCTGGCCAATCAGAGGCAGAGAAGGGCGGGCCATGCCTTCGCCATCCTAGGAAGAATTATCGCCCACCTGTCCAGAGCTGTATTTTCTTGTCACACGGCCATACCACATATATTATGAGTTAGCTAGTGTAGCGTTATCTTACATGTTTTAATTCTAATTCTATAAATAATTCTAATTTTATTTATTTATTTTTGGGGGGTCCACCGGATAGATACAATGTTGTTGTTTTATATTGTAACTAGCTTGACACCCCGGTCCTGTCCAGCCCCCAGAGGCTCGGATGAGGAAGTGTCACACCTTGTATTTTGAAAAAGACAGCAACAGCAAGTATGTAACCATATTTTAATTTTGGGTTTAAGACATCTAGAAATCCTGCTAAACACAGGAGCAGTCTACTTTCACAGTAGGTGTACGAAGCTATTGCGGTTATGGGAGTAGTCCATGCTGTCTTGGCTGTGTTAGCTTAGCAGAGGATGCTAACAGGGATTCAGTGGCTGGTTTGGCTAGTATGTACCATGTACATACACCACACCTGCTATACCAGTACAGCAGGCCTGTAAGAACTAGAGCATGATAGATAGAGATAGATAGATAGATAGATAGATAGATAGATAGATAGATAGATAGATAGATAGATAGATAGATAGATAGATAGATAGATAGATAGAGATAGATAGATAGAGCATGAGAGATAGCATGAGGATTCATCTCATGCTACATATTCACTTTGAAAAATACATTTTGTTATACATTATTTGGCGTTTCTAAAATATAACATAGCTAGATAATTCAATTGTATCTTCAATCATTGCATTTTGTAGTTAATCAAACCATTAAAAATGGCTATTTAAATCAGTGACATTTGACTCTTAATGAGAAAATATCACACTTTCATAATGATGGACACCACCTTTTTTCAGATATGCCACGAGCCAAATTGTGATGATGATGATATCATAGGCCAGCACAAACGTGATAATCGCCATTGACAACATGGAAAGTTTATTCAGACTATAAAATTCTGCAGCAGTACCTGTCTGTGATCTGGATTTAAAATTTGACAAAACATTCAATGGAGATGTGTTCCATTCCATGTGTGTCAATATGTGTCACAGGAGACATTTGATGGAGATGTGTTCCTATGTGCCACAGGAGCCATGAAGCTGCGACTGCACTTTGTGGTGGACCCCATGGGCTGGCTGTGCATCAGCATGGTGTTTGGGATCTGGCTGTACAACTCCTTCTTCGTTTCCAAGCTAGTGCTGCTCCCCCACTACACCGAAGGACACATCCCCTGGGCCATAGTTGTTTGTGAGTACCTTCTGGGCCGGATTCCATATATCACAGTGGGCACCAGCCAATTTGCCTGGTTGGGTGGGCACCACACATTAAAACCACAATTATGGTATATAGCCTACCTTTATAACCTTTGTCATATTTTGTTTATATAGAATAGGCCTACTCTCTGGGGGAATGCATATGCGGCCAAAATTAACCTTTGATTTTGATACAAAAAAATAAAGAAATAATATGCATAAAGAGATAGAATTGTGATTGGTGTGTAGGTGCCCCTCTCCACCTCCCCATCACATTTGAATTTGACCAGTTCAAGCATTTTGTGGTCAGAGAAAACATGTTCACCAGACAAGGCTCTAAGAAAAGGTAGGCTGAAAAGTTTTCAGCATGTAGAATCAATGTTTTGCAGCCTTCCTCACAAGCTTTAGCTCCATCACACGTTCTCAAGTGTGAGTGAACTTTGTCACAGTCAGCCTTTTCTTAAGCGCCTTTTACTAATGGCGAGAGATCTTTTTCACAACTTAACAGAGTGACAGACAAAAGAATCAGAATCAGAATCAGCTTTATTGGCCAAGTATGCAAACACATACAAGGAATTGCGCTCCGGTTAGCTTTGCTCTCAAGTACACACAGAGTACACAAGTACACACACATATAGAGGAAGAAAGAAAAAAAAAGGAGAAAGAAGGTTACACATAGTCAAGGCGATCAAGGCAAGAATACTTTGTTGGACATACATGTAAGCAAACAATTTACAGTGACTGCTATATACAATGTGGTGACTGTGCTATATACAATGTAGTAAAGTGGCTATTTTTAAATATGAATATATTAGGGAGTGTACAGTCAAAGTGTACGGTAAGAGTGTGCAACAACGCTACATAGGTTTGTGAACAAGGTTTATACAGATATTGCATTTTTTAACTATGAATATATAAGGGGATGTACAGTAGTGCAACAACGCTACGCTACATAGGTTTGTAAACAAGGCTTATACAGGGATTGCATTTTAAATATCAATATATAAGGGAATGTACAAAAAATGTGTGCAGGAAAATGTGCAACAACGCCACATAGTTTAGTAGACAAGGATTATGCAGATATTACACGGTACACGGTACAGTTGTATGCCGTTCAATGTGAACGAGGCTGGAGTTGACAGTGAACACAGTGAACAATGAACATAAATTAAGTGAGTGGCTGGTTTAAGTGGTTTTAAGTGGTTTTAAGGGGTTCAACAGAGTAATGGCCTGTGGTTAGGTTAGAAACTGTTTTTGCGTCTATTGGTTTTGGCGTGCAGAGCTCTGAAGCGTCTGCCCGAGGGGAGGAGTTCAAACAGGTCATGGCCAGGGTGAGATGGGTCCGTGATGATCTTTCCTGCCCTTTCTTTGACTCTGGAGGAGTACAAGTCTTGGATGGAGGGCAGGTTGGCACCGATGATCTTCTCTGCGGTCCTGACTGTCCGTTGAAGTCTGCGCTTGTCCTGTTTGGTGGCCGACCCAAACCAGACAGAGATGGAGTTGCAGAGGACAGACTGGATGATGGCAGTATAGAACTGTACCAGCAGCTCCTGGGGCAGTTTGTACTTCCTGAGCTGGCGTAGGAAGTACAGCCTCTTGTTGTGCCTTTGTGATGATGGAGCCAATGTTGGCCTCCCACTTTAGGTCCTTGGAGATAATGGATCCCAGGAACTTGTAGGAGTCCACCGTAGACACTGTGCTGTTGGAAATGGTGAGGGGGGGCAATGCAGGGGGGCTTTTCCTGAAGTCTACAATCATCTCTACAGTTTTGAGCTCGTTCAGTTCAAGGTTGTTTTGACCACACCAGAGGACCAGGCGTTCAACCTCCTGTCTGTAGGCAGACTCATCGCCGTCTCGGATGAGCCCGATGACTGTTGTGTCGTCTGCAAACTTCAGGAGTTTGACGGATGGGTCCCCTGAGGTGAAGTCGTTTGTGTATAGCAGAAATAACCAGGGTGAGAGCATGCACCCCTGGGGGGCGCCAGTGCTGATTATTTGGATGCCGGATGTAGTTTTTCCCCACTTCACCTGCTGCGACCTGTCTGTCAGGAAGTTTATGATCCACTGACAAGTGGAGGCAGGCACACCGAGCTGGGTGAGTTTGGTACGGAGGATTTCTGGAATGATCGTGTTGAACGCCGAGCTGAAGTCGATGAACAGGAGCCTGGCATATGTCCTTGGGGAGTCGATGTGATGCAGTATGTGGTGCAGTCCTGTATTGACTGCATCATCTACTGACCTGTTTGCCCGGTAGGCAAACTGCAGGGGGTCCAGCAGGTGACCTGTTGCGTCCTTCAGGTGGGCCAGAACTGTTCTAGTCGATGCTTGTGGAAAGGTTTTCTCTTTGAACTGGATGTGCGGTTTGTGATGCTTAACTTAACAACCATAATTTTGAATAGCCTATATACATTACCATATATTCAACAGCTGGATTTGCGTGAGATCATGAGATCACAATCACATGACAAACATCTTACCATGCTCCAATTTATTGGTTTGAATGCAAACCAGCAGTGGTTTGCACCAATCGCTGTCCAGAGGCAGCTTCAGGCAGATGTGAGATGGTTCATCCAATCACCTGCCAGGTATTTTTTTAAAGTGCCTGCCATTTGAAACGGTTTCCCAAGTGACTCATTCCCAGATGGTTATGTGAAAACAAACCACCTGACAGCATCAGGTTATAATCTTACATCAGGGGTGTCCAAACTTTTTTGAATGGGGGCCAGATTAGATCATGTGAAAATGCCGTGGGGCCAGGTGCTTCTCGCATCCTATGGGTTATAAAAAAATAAAATAAAAAATCACATACAAATGTACTCTAAAGATTTTGTTTACCATCTGAAAACATTAGTTCTGCATGTGCTGTTCCTACTTGGTGCTTGTTGTACAAACTGTATAGTAGTGCTGTCATCGTTAGGTAAAGGGAAAAAATGCAAAATTGAACTTGCTTGATTAACCAATACTGTGTAGAGAGGGCCACATATAGTATATTTTGAGAGACAAGCCGAGGGCCACTTAAGATCTGTCCGCGGGCCGCAATTGGCCCCAGGGCCGGACTTTGGACATGCCTGTCTTACATAGTGTTGTCACAATACCAAAATTATGCCTTTGAGACGATACCTGCCTGAATATCTCAATATTACACAGTGGGTCTCAACTTCATAGCAGAGGGAAAATGTGGCTTCCTATGTCAAACTAATTGAGAACCACTGGTTTAAAAGGGGCACCATACAGTAATTCCTTTGGATTATCTGAAACTGTCATCAGAGAGCTGACTTATCTGCATGCAGGATAGGCTGGCCTGGCTCAGTCGAGGATCACCGACATCCTGATATTTGTGTCTTTCTTCAGGTTATTACATAGCGTCAGCACTCTGCTTTGCCGCGCTGTTCAGAGCTTCCACAGCGGACCCCGGCCGTCTTCCAGTGGACCCCCACATACCTCACTCAGGTAAGGAAACAGAAAAGTCCCCCTCTCTATTCTGAGATCTTCACCAGCGCTATAATCATAGAAATGAGAGTCTACCATATCACCCCCTATTGGAGTGTGCATGTTTGTTTGTTTGTTTGTTTGTTTAACCCTAAATCTGCATTCGTAAAAGAACCTGGTCGAAGCAAATGTGTCTGCAGTGTTTGATTCCTCGCATGACATTTGCTAATCGAGTGCCCCCCCCCCCCCCCCCCAAAAAAAAAATCTGATCCTGAAGAGTAAACGTATTTGCACACTGTGAAATATCAGTGCAGTGATGTGAGCTTGATGGCCAGGAAAACTCCCGCCATCTTCTGAATGGCACTTCTGCCATTGGATCTAGTAGAATTGTATTTGCTGTTACTGTGTAATCGGCTGGCACTAAAATGACCTGCTGGTTATCCTCTTCATTTCGCAGAGCGAGAGCATTGGGAGTTGTGCAGCAAGTGCAACTTGATGAGACCTAAACGGTCCCACCATTGCAGTCGTTGTGGTCATTGCGTTCGCAGAATGGACCACCACTGTCCTTGGTAAGGATACACGTAGTATGAAATGACTTACAGTATGTGTACATCAAACCTATAGTTTCGAACTGTTGAAAAACAAAATAGACAGAAGAGCCCCAAATGTCAGACCTCTGGGGTTACACAGTAGACATTATACCTGTATATAACGGCAATATTATGTGTAGCTTATCATTTAATTAGAATTTCATATTAATACCAATTTCAGTAGATATTTCCTACAGGGTTAGATCGACATTGGCCTTTTATTAGATCTCAGATATCAGCCAGTTCAAGCCCTGTCCAGACCTGGTATTAACATGTGTCTTGGGTGATCCAATCGCAAGTGGACAGCTCTAGACCACCTCTGAATGTGGTCTGAGCGATTGGATCTCAATGCGTCTTGGTTGCGTTCACACCTGTACTTAGTGCAGTCCACTTGAGCCTTTGCACCCTGCTGAAAATAAAATCCAGGAGGAAGCATTACATATTTGTGATGTACTATAGCATGAAAATGGTAGCCTGGCTCCAGATCTTCGAAGCCACGCCCACTCCAGAGTTGGATTTGGCTCTTCTTGAAGAGGAAATGAGTTTCTGAATTGACGATGCAGTCTGAATATCAGGCTATGAAAATGGTCAAATAGACCCTTCTCACGGGGGCCATTTTGTGTCGAAAAGGCTGGGTAAACACAGGTGCAAGCAAAACACGAATGAGGGTTTCAAACTTCCATGATTGGAATTTGGAAACCCTCATTAGTGTTTTGCTTGCACCTGTGTTTATTCTGCCTTTTCGACACAAAATGGCCCCCGCGAAAAGGGTCTATTGAAAGCTATCGACTTCAGTTCAAACTTACCAATGTCAGTATCAGCTTAAAAAAAAAACATTGATTGAATGCTAATATCCTAAATCCTGTTTATTTGGTTTCAGGATCAATAACTGTGTGGGAGAAGACAACCACTGGCTCTTTCTGCAGCTCTGTTTCTACACTCAGGTCCTCAGTTTGCTCACCCTGGCACTGGACTTCTGCCAGTACTATTACTTCCAGCCATTGACGGGACTAGACCAGGTAAAGCCACTGGAGTAGAATAACAGGAACGACAACATAACATAAAAAAAAAAAACACGAGTTGTACTTAAAACATTTTGTCCAAACATAATATAGCTACCGAAGAGCATGGCACCTACTCTTACAAAATGATAGATCACAATAATTAGAATTATTAAAGGGTAACAGGTCAATTATAAGCTCAGTTGACCAAAAAAAAAGCTTTTCCAATTTACAGACACCATTCTCTGCATTTCAGGGAGAATTGAGTGATAAATAGATCATGTTTTCCCAAAATGCATACAGCTCTTCTCTCAGAGTTAGTTACCTAGTGAAGAGTTTTTCAGGCATCGATAGTAAGATGGTGGGGTTTGTTGTCATTCACATTTGCCCGTGTTCGCTTCTTCCAGGAGAAATTTACAACACGCCACGAGCTGGCTCTGCTGCGGGTCTCAGCGCTCATGGGTTTGGTCATGTTTGGTGGCATGAGCAGCATGTTTTACACTCAGGTGGCTGGCATTCTCTCTGTGAGTACCGACGAACAGACGTATGATTTTGTTTCAATTGAAATGTCCTCGCTACAGCGATAGTGATTTTCCAATCTCGTCATGTAAACAGCTGAGCCCAAATACAACCTTAACCTGAGTAAGGCCAATAGCTGGGTTACTCATGTAAACGGTCCTACTAGTATCCATCCATACATTATCCCTTTTTCTTGTCTTCCCTTGACAGGACACTACCACCATTGAGAAGATGGCTCCCTTCTCAAGTGAAGTGTGAGTTCTCGTAACTTCGCCTATCCTACACTGTCTAAAATTATTTGCAGTTTAGTTAAGGTGCCCTTAAGAAACCATACATGAAAATTGCCAATCTTCTTTTCTCCCAGGTATGGTTCAAGGAGATCCTGGAAGTGGGCACTGGCTGAAGTGTTTGGCACTCACTGGAAAGTCCTGTGGTTCATCCCTCTACGAAGCAGGCAGCCGCTCCTGGCCGGCCACCGTCTCCGCTCCCACGTGTAGAAGACGAGCAGCTCCACCTCCTACCTACATGCACCGATGGCAGGGGCTGCCCGGTCCAAACAAGAAGTAACACTGTACACACACTTAAAGCATCCGTCTGCTCGCCTTCACCGTCCTCTTTGTGCCGTGGGAGCTGAACTGGGCAGCAGGCTTGGTTTGCCAGTGGATAGACAAAGCTTTTATGTCCCCTCTCTCTCTCTGTAGCTCCCGGACCAACTGCAAACAGGGTCAAGAAACCACTCCGTTGCTTTTGGCGACGTCAAACACATAATACTCACTGTGACTGCTCCTTTTAGCGTTTGGGAACCACTTTTTAATGGACAATTGCATCAGAATGATGGAACATCTTCACCTGAAGGCCACTGGCGAAAGGGGCCCCTCTCAGGTTACTTTAGTAAAGAGCCTTTTAACGAACCTTTCGACACAACAGACACACCTACGCTAACAGGCAATGTACACCAGATGCGTTACGGCTGCGTTGCGGATCCGGCAAAACTGCTGGATCGACTCTCGCCCATGTTAACTGATGGGCGATACATGCGGTACGGAAAAATTACGCACCCGTTCTATTTTTGCCGGATCCCGAAACCGTCTGACAGATTACATGAGTGTGGGTCTGTTCGCAGCCGTACCGCATCTGTTCCGGAGGCGGTCTACATTAGCCCTACAGTGTCCATAAGAAAGGCTATTTCTTTTTTCAGTGGTTTGTGCCTTGGTTCTTTTAATTATTTATATAATTTTTATCTGTCATGCATGAGCAGTTATTTTGTTTTATGTTACTCTCGCACTGAAATAATTTCGATCCAATAATGCTCTTGACTGAGCGCTCTTAAGAAGAGAAAGAGAGAATAGGGTTAGGGTTAGGACGACCAATCTTTTACATGTCTTGTGGATGATGGAGGGATTGGGCATCGACTACATCCCATAAATCAATAATGATTTTGATATTTCATGTATGTTTGTTTTCATAATGTTTTGTTGCGTTATTTTATGAAAGCATATTTATTCTATGAAGGGATGTTTTATGAAGGACAGACACTAGCCAGATTCTGAAGATGCTGAGAATTTAAAGTAACACTGAAATCAGAATTTAGACACAAGCATACACAATCTACCTTAGGCTGTATATCTAATAGGAG
Source organism: Poromitra crassiceps (assembly GCF_964638095.1). Classification (NCBI taxonomy): domain Eukaryota; kingdom Metazoa; phylum Chordata; class Actinopteri; order Beryciformes; family Melamphaidae; genus Poromitra; species Poromitra crassiceps. Next base: position 40,605,285 of record NC_139628.1, read on the forward strand.
TAAGTTCTCGTGTATAATAGATTAATAGCTGTTGCCCTGATTACTCAAAACATGCCACAGCCAATTAGAATCACAACATGAACATGATGCATCTCCTAGTATATGTCTGTTCTGAGGTGATTTGAACTCCATACTTAATGGGCTCAAATGTCACATCTACAGTCTGTTAAGCTTAAGTCTACTCTATCTACAAATCACTTATGTTCCATTGCCTTTCAAATATGGATTGTGATTTATATTTTACCCTAAGCAACAGGATTTCAGAGCTTCGGTTGTCTTAAATGATAAGGTCTTAGATGATGTAGAACTTTATGGCTCATATACGAAAGTACCAAATTGTTCTACGTTTGGTAACATACAGTTGGCTACACTGGACAGTTATAATGGTTTCATTGTGATGCTATTATACTGAACAGGGATTTTATAAATGTCAGCGTGTCTTTGTGCATAATGCTAGCATAGTGTAGCTAGCTGCCATTTTCTCTCGTTTGGCAATCTGTTAGCTGAACCTGTAGTGAACGATGCTTGCCGTTTGGGGAAAATAACACAGTATCCAAATAGTTTTAAGTGCCTGTCGAGATGTTCTTTTTGAGACATTTCTCACTTTCCTGATACATCATAATTATGCACTTTGGTTTTCGTACAAGCCAAAGACCTGGGTCAAGTGTTGCAGCAGAGTTGTAAGCATTCAGTAAATGCATGTTTCGCTTTCCTGCCTATACAATACAGGTTATACCACAAGTCCAGTTAGCAGTTACTGTATATGCACTGATTCACATATTAGCTCACTGTCTCTTTAGTGACTTTCACCACTGGTCCTTCTGAAAGACTCTTCACTTGAAGCTTATTTTATGTTCTTATAGTGGGTGTGTACCGTACTCTTTGTTTTAATCACATTGTTAATGTTTTATCGATCAAATTGTATGTGTACCGTATTTTGCTACCTTTGGTTTGATTTTTTTGGTTACAAATCAGAATCAGATCTGTTGATGTTTCCATTGATATTTATGTGAATTCTTGTAACAGCTGCTATTACTTTGTAATAATTTTTTCTACCTTTTTTTGATTTGTGGGATGGAATGTGTGTGATTGGCATAAAAAGGTTGAGGATATATTGATAAATCACAGTTTACTTATTGTCATTGTTTATGTATCACCAATAACAGTGAACATCTGATTGTGTTGTGAAATCTGAACTATGGGTGGCTGGGTTTTATTCATTACTCGCATTCATTACCTGGTCTTTGGACTTGAACAAATAGTTCCAGTTATATTTGTAAATACTTTAGTAACCTCAGTCAAGGTCAACACCGCTGCTGTTTTTTTTACAGTATATCTGAAATGTATTAGCCACACTTCAGGTTCAGAAATGAGAGTTGAGTTCATTTGGATTTGAATGCAGAGCTGCAGACTGGTAACCTGATGCTGCCAGATGGGGCGGTCTTGTGATGTGAACACAATACCGCCCCCATCTGGCAGAGTCAGGCTAGCAGACTGGAGGCTGAATGGAAGAATCAAAGAGAGAGTGAGACTGTCTTTCTTTCTTTGGATCGGTCATATTTTCTCTATCTACCAGAGGTGTTGCTGTGGGGTAGGGGGCCGGGTAGAGCCGAGCGAGTGAGCCCTCCAACAATGTGTTGAGTGGAGAAACACAGTTAGTTGTTAGTCTCGTTATGAATAATAAGAGGCTATTATGGTGATTTTAGCTGAACTGACGCGTGACATTCTGCTGGTGTCTAGGCCGGGTCCTACACACGGTCGTGTGTACCAGCAGGCTATATTCATATTTTTATATGTAGAATATATGGCAGAAATAAGCTGCTCTCAGGCGCTGATGCTTATTTTCACATTTCAGCACTTTGACCATCATGTTACCTCGTGTCAGAGGTGTACTGTATATATATACATACAGTATATATATACATACATATCTATACACACACATACATACACACAGTGTGTGTTTGTGCTTCATAACTAGTAACTTGCGTGCACTAGGGCCCGTCCTAACGCCACTGCCATCTATAGGCTATCGGGGCCATGTCATATTCTGGGCTATTGTCTAGCTTTATTGTTCTAATTCATGATTAGCTTGGATGATTTAGGAAAGCGCTGAAAACTTGAAGTGTCAAACACTGGAACAATAGAGTTTTTAGGGAATTTAATATATGTATACATTAAGTTAATATACAGTGACAAATAACTTACCAATTTCTTTATCTCCAGGGTACATTGGATTAATTGCCTATTAATCACATAGGGAAATTTGATTAATTGTATTGTATTGTATTATAGGTCTTCATATTCCAATAAATACGATTCTGATTTTTTTAGGTATTTCTTCCATCTGACTGTCTTAAGCTGACTGACTACCTGACTACCTCACAACCCTGAGGACACGTCATCAGTGATGTCATTAGTAATACACATGCTGCCTGGGATATAATGAATTTGCGCTTGTAAGCTTTCATCTGATTTTAATTTAAAAATAAACAAGCGTGAATTCACAATAGCTGTGACCAGATGTGTGAATTTCTGATTTTTGTGGTCCAACCAACAGAGTGGCTTATAGAGATGGACCATGACTGGTCACAGCTAATAAAGCCACATTCATATGCATGTGGTAGGTCAACTGATGATGTCATTTTATGGATATAGATGTTGTGACATCATCAGTGATGTCATACTTTACTGATGTCACTGACCACTGATGACATCACCAAGCTCATCAATGACATCACTGATGTCAGTGATGATGTCACTCATCAGTGATGATGTCATTACTGATGTCATGACATTGTCCTATTTATGAGCAACTGTGTTGTGTTCGCAATTCTGCGCCAAGTTAGAGCCATGGAGTACACACAGAAAGTGAATGCCTGCCGCCCAGATTCCCGGTTGGTGCCAGCAGTAGGGGAGCCCAGCCTGTGGACGTCTCAGGGCAATGGGGAGGTGAAGTTGAGGATGGGGACGTCTGGCATGGCTGCCGAGCCCCCTTTGACCATAAACCAGATGTTCACCTCAGCTGTGGATCGCTTCGGCAGCTACACCGCTTTGAGCTGGAAGGAGGGTGAGCAGCAGAAGCGTATGAACTACACAGACTACTACAGGAAGTGCCGCGCCGCAGCCAAGAGCTTCCTCAAGCTTGGTCTGGAGCGCTACCACGGTGTCGGCATCATCGGCTTCAACTCTCCCGAGTGGTTCATCTCTGACATCGGTGCCATTTTGGCAGGTGGTTTTGCTGTGGGCATCTACAGCACCAACTCTCCAGAGGCGTGCCAGTATGTAGCAGAGAACTGCAAGGCCAATGTCATTGTGGTTGAGGACCACAAACAGCTGCAGAAGATCCTTCAGGTTAAAGACCAGCTGCCACACTTGAAAGCTATTATCCAGTACAAAGATGCTCTAAAAGAGAAGATACCAAATCTGTACACGTGGGCAGAGTTTATGGAGCTTGGATGTGATGAGCCAGACAATTTCCTTGATGAGATCATCTCCAGCCAGAAGCCAAATCAGTGCTGCACGCTCATCTACACCTCGGGAACCACAGGACAGCCCAAGGGAGTCATGCTCAGCCACGACAATGTGACATGGACAGCATTCGCCAATGGCCGGCATTTGACTCTGACAGACGCCACCCAGGCTCAGGAGACTGTGGTCAGCTACCTGCCACTCAGCCACATCGCAGCTCAGATGATCGACATCTGGTCCACCATAAAGGTCGGAGGGGCTACCTACTTCGCCCAGCGAGATGCCTTCAAGGGCTCTCTTGTAAACACCCTGAAGGAGGTGCATCCCACACGCTTCCTGGGCGTGCCACGAGTCTGGGAGAAGATGAAGGAGAAGATGCAGTCCGTCGGGGCCGGGTCTTCCACTGTGCGCAGGAAAGTTGTTGCCTGGGCGAAGGATGTGGGTCTGCAGACTAATCTCTCCAACATGACCCAAGACGGAGCACCACTCATGTACCGCATGGCCAAGTGGCTGGTGTTCAACAATGTGCGTAAAGCCCTGGGCCTGGACCGCTGCAGCATGTGCTTCACAGGTGCTGCTCCCATTGCCAAAGAGACCCTGCAGTACTTCCTCAGCCTGGATATTCCCGTGTGCGAGCTGTATGGCATGAGCGAGAGCTCTGGTCCTCACACCGTCTCCCTGCCTGACGCCTTCAGGCTCACCAGCTGTGGAAAGGAGATCGAAGGGTGCCAGACGAAGGTGCTGCACAATGGCGAGATCTGTTTCTGGGGCCGTCACGTCTTCATGGGTTATCTCAACATGGCTGACAAGACGGAGGAGGCTCTTGACAAAGATGGCTGGCTGCACTCCGGCGACCTGGGCAAACACGACCAGAATGGCTTCCTCTTCATCACTGGCCGAATCAAAGAGATGATCATCACGGCAGGAGGGGAGAACATCCCTCCCGTCCCCATCGAGGATGCCGTGAAGGAGGCCGTGCCGCTCATCAGCAACGCCATGCTGATCGGCGAGGAAAGGAAGTTCCTCTCCATGCTGCTCACCATTAAGTGCCAGGAGAACGGCGTGACAGGCGCGCCAGAGGATAAGCTCACAGCGGAGGCCATGGAGCTGTGCAGGAGGATGGGCAGCAACGCCACGCGCGTCTCTGACATCTCAGGCAGCCGAGACCGTGCCGTCCATAACGCCATCCAGGAGGGAATCAACCGCGTCAACGAGAATGCAGCCTCCAACGCCCAGCGCATCCAGAAGTGGATTGTACTAGACCAGGACTTCTCCATCACCGGAGGAGAGCTGGGTCCTACCATGAAGGTGAAAAGGCCGGTGGTCATGGAGATGTACAAGGAGCAGATTGAGAACTTCTATAAGTAGGTGGCCACTCCCAGCACACCTGACAAACTGGCCACTGCCAGCTCAAGTTGCTCAGTTGTCCATCCATGACACCACACACACACATTGATGTCATCAGTGATATCACTCGAGCATATAATAGGGCAGCGATTCCTGCGCTGTGACCCACAACTGCTCGTTTCCCGTGTTGCTCGACTTGCTCTGTCCATGACACTACACACAAACACACACACCCAGACCTGGCTCAAGGCATAGGCCGTATAGGCGGTTGCCTAGGTGCGTGGTGCTGGCCACGGGACGGTGCCCATGTACGGACGGGCCAGCGCAGCGCCACCCGTGATGCTCTGCTCGCAGCTCGCGATGTGGAGCGCCGGCATGCATGTTCTATTTTCTCTGCGTGCTGTGGTGCACATTTCACAAGAAAACACCACCGAAGCACAGAGATGGTCATATCTCCATTATCACCACAGAAGCAAAAAATCATCAACTGACCAGGCTCTTCACTGTTGTTATTGATGAATCTACCTGCACTGTTGCAAGTTTTAAACACATTGTAGGACGATAATCTGTTTTTGAATTATCACTTGCATTTGAAACTTGTGTCTGTTATTTAATTGAATTACAAAAAAAAGGATAGTTTATGTTTTTATAGGCCTAGAGAGAGAGAGAAAGATGCGACTACGAATTGAAAACACAATATACACGGACTGAGTACGAACACAGGAACACACTTTTCAAAAGAATCTCAGTATCAACGCAAAGTGTGTCTCCTGTTTCGAGAAAATGTTGAAACAGTAGAACCCTTTGTTCAGTGTGTGAGCCGTAGTTTGACCCCCCCTGCTGTAAAGTTGGCCTTCGTTTGTGCTTTTTTCACATGTTGTATTTGTTTCTTTTTTTCTTAGACCTATGTAATTGTTGTGTTGACCTACCATTTCTTTCTTTTTTTCAAAATACCCTGGTTATACTGTGCATTTGATAAAAACCACTTGGATTATTAATTCTTAATTTGCTTCTTTTCATGTTGGAGATAAACTACCGTACTTTTTTCCCAAATCAAGACAACCATTACACAAATGTTAGTTATACACAAAACGTGGGATTACAAAATATGCCTGCCTGGGAAACAAATGTGCATGGCTGGTATAATTTCTAATCGGCCAGCCTCTTTGGCTGGCCGATGCAGGAGTTAATTTCCAACACTGACACGTTGGACAGGTAATGCCCCACCACAGCTAAAGCTGGATCTTGGCAAGGACCTCACGATACCATATGTATCACAATACATTACATGGGTGACGATACGATGCACCGGCCCTATGCTAGGTTTCGACCTGGCCTTGTTTAGAGTTTAATGGCGGTTGGCATCCAAATGGAAATGTGTTTCTATTCTTAGTTCACTTTATTTTAGTTTCTACTTCTTCTTTTTTGTATATACTGTATTTTTCTTAGCTACTGCTATAAGTATCTTGAATTATAATGCATAGAATAAAAACTTCTCTGCATAGAATAAAAACTTCTATGGACTTCACCTGTATTTACAAAAATACTGAAACATATTACAATGACTCTCTTGTACACACCGCAGGAGACGAGGACTCTTGACTTATTTTGATAAAGACTGGGATAATGATATTAATACTGATGGTTTCATAGATAAAAATCATCAAGTCCAGCACTGCTGCTTTAAGAAACAGTCAAACACATTGTTAAAGTTCAAAGCTAGAACCATACAGGGTTAAGAAATTCACAGTATTGTATCCAACAAGTTATTTGTAAATTTATTTAACAATAAATACAAATAACAAATATTCAAAACAGGAATAGGAATAGGAAAAGAATAGGAAAGGAATAGAAAAGGAGGAATTGAAAAACTATATACAAAGCATTATGGAAGATGTAAAGCAAGGCAAAAAGGACAGGGAACTCAAGAGTCAGGAAGCATGTCTCAGATTTAATAGCTGAGCGGTCGGTCACTGTTGTGATCCAGAGTGTCAGTGGGCGCGCCTGCCAGCAGTCCGCCTGGTGATCGGGACAGGTGGTTCCTCAGGCTGGTGGGGGCCATTGACCTGGCCCTCCTGTGGGAGCAAAGACACATTACAGCACTCTACCAGCATCAGCACACCAACATGAAGGCCAGGCTAGCACTTACAGCTGTTTCATATCTTTGCTCTCAGACATGCAGGGAAAAGTCTGTTCATTTTGGATGAATGGGAATGTCCAAGCTTTCACACTGCCTGCAGAAGCATGCATCTTGCTCGGAAAATCTGCCTCAGTCAAGTAGGGATCAGGGTGCGAATTACACGGAGGCCATCAGGCTACGGCCTGTGTTGCCCCTCCCTCAGGCCATGATGCCCTGAGATCCCTAAGGCCACCTTGGCAGTGCTTTGCTACCAGCCTGCTACTGTCAGTTGCTTTAAAAGTGGTCTCAGTTTAATGTATGTAATGTATGTCAGTTTAATGTATGCAAAGGATGTGTCATTGGCTCATTTTAAGACACATTTCAGAAAAATCGCTCTTCGTGATGTCAATAGAGCAATGGCCTTTGTGCCCTGGCATGTGGCCTTGTCCCCTAAAGAGAATTGTGATGCCGAAAGCCAGATGGCCTTGCCCCTAAAATGACGAAATTCCCACCCTGGTAGGGATAACTTCTCATGCATCATAAATGCACAGATTTAACCAGTCACTCAGACACAATATGACAATATAACTCCTCATGATGAGATGTTTTGGTATCTGCTTCATGCAACAAACAAGACTAAATCCACAGCACCTCATGAACCACCTCCTGCATCAGATCACTCTCAAAACCCTGCGCCTCAACCATCAATATCCTTCATCTGGTCCTCCAGATGGGCCTTTCAGGCCAAATAGGTTATAGTAATTTGTCTACCATTATTTCAAATGAATAGAGAATGTGAGAAAACATAATTAGACTTTGAATAGAACATTAGTTTGGCTTATTTGAACTTACCTCTAAATTCGATCTGACTTTCTTCAAGACTTCATAGGTTAGTGACACTACATTGAGAGGAGAAAAAAAGAGTCATATCTCCAGTTGTTTGCATATTGGTATTTAAGGTGACAAGTTAATAAAAGTATATGAATAAAATCGTACACTGTTCAATGATCTGGTTGCTGCCTCCACTCAGCAGTCGCTCCTTCTGGGACAGCTGGTTCTTCAGCCTGGCTATCTGATTCTTCAGCAGCTCAACCTGATACAGTGGATAAGAGGAGTAAGTGTGGTCCATTATAGATGCTTGAGTGGATACTGTGTGCAGGTGTGTGTGTATGTGTGCGCACGTGTGTCTGTGTGTGAGCAGGCGTATGTGTGTGTGCAGGTGTGTGTGTCTACCTGCTGGTTGTTGCTGCTGTCCCCTGGCGTGTTGCCAGCTGGCAGAGAGACTCTCCACAGCAGTCTCAGCAGTCGACGGGCCTCCTCCAGAACCTGCTGCATGCTCTTCACACCGCTGGTCAAACTCTTCAGATACTGCGGTTCCTTTGCCTGATTAGACATGCACACAATAGATCCACTTCAATATGCTGTTTGTTGTCTAGAATGTTGCTGAACTGCTGAATGCCGGTATGTCGACTTTGTTTAAAAACAGTGTCAATGAAAAGTGGCAATACAACTCAACTAAAAGCTCATCTAAAACATAACCATCCCATCCAGTTTTCCCAACGGGGGTGGGGTGGCAGAGATACACAGCAGGGCCAGTTGCACCAACTGGTCTTAACTATGCCTGGTCGTAACTCCTACGTCGGTCTTAGTTAACACGTTCACTGCCAATGACGTGTTAACACGTCAAAAAAAATCCAACGGTTGACTGCCAATGACGTGTTAACACGTCAAAAAAAATATATATTTTTTTTTGACCGTGGGATGTGCATCTAACCCTTTTACATCTCTTATATAAATATTGGAGCCACCGAACGTGTACAACCCATTCCACCGACCCACTAAGTGGCGACAGTGCTCTCCAGACTAGAGGAAGGCAAGCAAAAAGCAGTGTGAGGAAGCCATTCTCATGAAAATGGATTGGCGAAAACGCTTTCGCTTTCGCGCTTGGGAGCTGGCGGTGCGGGATTGCAAATTTGCATAATAGATTACGGGTGGAACACACTTTGAAACACGCAGCATAAATAAGACCAGAATCGCAAAAGCTTCATCAAAGCTCTCAACCCAAACCCCAAGAAACGAGCGAGCCCATCCAGACTTGCCCAGCGGCCGCCAGCAGACAGGAGCAGCAGCAAAGCAGCAGCAGAAACGAGCTTGTGACACGCCCGCTGCAGCCAAGAAGAACACACACGGAGGGAGGAGTTTGAAGGAGAGGGGTGTTTCCTGCTGTTATGGAGGAAATTACTGTTCAAAACTATTGTTTAGATGTCTGACGTCTTACTGATGCCAAAAATGAATGGTTAAAGTGACTGTTCTATCGAATTTCACAAAAAGCTATTTATCTCAGCTTAAATTTTCAGACGCTGAAACCATGCTGTATTCAAGTGCTAATGCCTACATAACTACTAACTCTACAAACTAACTCTTTTAGACAGAGAAAGCACACATTCTATTAGTTCTTTTGAGATATTTTGTGTTCACAAAATCTTAGCAGAAAAGAATCCTCGGGTCTTGAAAGATGAGCCAGAATCCTCAAAAAAAAAACTCTGGCAGAAGCTACCTACAGTAAAAAAAAAACGGCTGGCAGTGAATGTGTTAAGACCAGTCTTTAGAGTGGATTTACGCCTGTTGCACCAACACGGCTTACGTCTGGCCTTACCTACGCTGGTCGTAGCAATGCGCGTTCATGTGAATTGTCGGGGAATGCCCTCTGATTGGCCCACAAATGCGCCTCGCGCCGTCACCCACTACTGTATGTGCGTCACCACACCCTCCCTCCTCCCACCCCCTTCCTCCTGTAGAAGCCCCTGGGGAAAATGGCGGCGGCGATTAGTGTCAGGCAGTCTGAATGAAATTGAATGTAACGTTCCCAATTCTATGTATTAAATTCTAAAAAAATTAACGGCAACATTTGGGAAGGCTAAGCCACACAACTAGTTAGTTATAATCTTAACATCGTGCTTCAAAGACGGAGAACTGGCTGTGTTACGACGATGACGGTCAAAAAGGTCTCCGCGGAGATCTCTGTTACAGGCAGGCTCTACGCCTCCTCCTGACCAGGTGTAACTCTTACGCCTGGGCGTAGTGAAAAGAAGGCTTAAGCCGTCTTGGTGCAACTGGCGTAGCTGTTAGGTCGTAAAGTTACGACCGACCAACTTAGCTTAAGACCAGTGTAAGACCAGTTGGTGCAACCGGCCCTGGAGACTATTCACACAAGGGACTGTGTTAGTTGAAAATTCAAAATAGTCAACTATGAATGTGAACTAGTTAATTTAAATCAGTGTGAAATTAACTTTGAGCTCGCTCTTGTGAAGTGTGAACTCGCACAACACTGGATAGTCAGGATACTACAGAACAGATGAAACTGAGAAAAAGTGGGAAAAGTGTGTGTGTGTGTGTGTGTGTGTGTGTGTGTGTGTGTGTGTGTGTGTGTGTGTTTGTGTGTGTGTGTGTGTGTGTGTGTGTGTGTGTGAGAAATCAAATCCTGAAAGAAGATCTAATCTAAAAACACCACCACCACCACACATTTACAACCAGAAAATAGATGTTGGATATAGCGTGTCATTACCCTGTCATCAGAGTGTGTGTGCAGACACTCCTGCAAGTGTGTGTCCATCTTCTGTGTGAGCCTGCGGCCCTCTGAGATCTGTTTGTACAGGGCTTTGTAGTCCTCCCACAGGCCCAAAACATGGCGGCCGTTGCGATTGGCCCAGAGCTGGTGGCCTGGCACCAGTCGGGAGGGAGCGCTGGAGACACCGTCACCAGAGCTGCCGGTGTCCTGGTAGCCTTCATCCACCTCCATCTCAGCACCACGCTTCATTTCTGGAAAGAGTTATGAATACCAGTTTAACTCCCTCCTGTAACAGCACTGTACATATTGCAACAGCACTGCAACAGCATTGTACATATTGTAACAGCACAGTACAGGCTTGCCAACCCCCGACAAGGGTTCTCACCTGAGCTAGAGTGCAGGTAGTTGATGTTGATGGTGTTCGGGCAGTCGGGCACTCTGAGCAGCTGCTCCTCCAGCCTATGTTGGAGTGCCGTGTTGCTCTGGATGCTCCTCTCCAGCTGCAGTCTCAGGGGTCTGATCTGCAGCAGCAACTCCCCTAGGTCCACCGAGCCAGGGGCAGGGACAGGCTCCTGGGACGCCTCGCTGGATTCTGCTCAGAGGTACAACCAAGGAGAGGGAAATTTAGCTCATGATTGCACTGTATTAACCAAAATTTCTCTCCGCTTTTAAGCCCTGGTTCAGACCAGAGGCAGAATGGAGGCATTGCAGGATTTGCATGCAACTTGCCTCTTTTGAAAATATAAGTAAATATACGAATGGTAATTTTAATGTTGGCTTGTCATGCAAAAAATGCGTGCATCTTTTGTTAGTATGTGGCCTTTAAAGTCTCTTCAAGCTCCATTACGCAATATGAGTCATGAGTAGTTGTATCTGTTGGTGTTGTTCTGTTGAGAACCATTACTCAAAAGCCAAAATATACAAATAACAGCAAAACATCTCACCTTTGTCCAGCCTGACTTTGAGGGCCTCCATGGCCTGCAGCAGATGCTTGAAGGTCCTGCGTTGCTCCTCGTCAGCCTGCCCTTTTCTTTTGGTTTGTTCCAGCAGCTCCTGGTACTGCTGCGTCAAAGCACTTATCTTGTCCCCAATCTGCCCGCTCTCAGTCAACTTCTGCAGCTGATTGTGCAGATCCTGGAGGGGTCACACACAAGGAGGGGTCACACACAAGTTAATATATTAATGGGAATATATATATCCGAGAAAAGGTTTGGAATGACTGGTGGGTTTCTCCTGGAGCTACTAGCACATAAGATAGTTTCCAGCTGCCTTACATTCAGGGCGTTGTCTCCTTTCTTCTTTTGCTCTTTCAGATCCTTCAGTTCAAACTCCAGTTGGTCCTTTGCAGCCAGCTCCTGCTGCTTCATGGTCAGGGAACGCTGCAGCTTCTGGGCTTCCAGCAGTGTGGTATGGTGTTCCCCTTCAAGTTGTGCCAGCTCTGCTTGCATTTTCAGCAATAGAGTCTGGTTCTCCTCCACCCCCTGAGGAAGATGTCAAGATATACAGTATACAGATGTTAAGATATGCATAAAATTACTTTTTTCTTCAATGACTGTTCGAAGGGATTTTGACTTTCTGCAAGCAAAATAATGGTATGGACACACTCAAAGACTTCGTGTTAGCATCTAGCATAGCGTTACACTGGCATACTGAATGTGCAGGTGACTTACCTGGCTTTTCTGCAGTAGGGCTTTGTATGCTGCCTCTCTAGACTTGGCCAAAGCCACGTCCTTGTCTTCAATCTCATGATGCAGCTCTGAAATCTGCACATCACCAAGAAGGAGAGACGGCTTAGTGTGACATTATGACACACATGACAGAGAATAATAGTGAAGACACATCAATCAAACTGCAGCCTAGGTTATCATCTAAATTGTTCTCATGTCATCAATGAGTGAAATTAGTGGTGTTGTTTTAAACCTCACCATTTTTTCCTTTTGACTGAGGACTTGAGTGAACCTCTGGATGGTGCTGTCTCGTTTCAGAGCATTTTTCTTCTCAGAGTGGATCTCATTCTCCCTCTCCTGCAACTTCCCAGACAGGGTCTGTTTTTTAGTGAGCACAGGAACAGAATACATCAAAAGAAGATAATAAAAAAACATTAGCATCTTATAAATATCAGTGTGTTAACTGTGGCCAACACTGCTGAGGAGCTTTAATGCTTTTAAGGCTTATACTTTTACAGCATTTCTTTGTTTTGATTGGGCAGATGAAACGATTGGCTGATGATGACCCATTTAGAATACTTATTGATTATGATCAATGGCTGATCGATTACTATTTGATTGGTGCTGTGAAAAGTAAATTCAACCTGAAATGATGCAGTGTTTAATTCAGTTGGGTTGTGACTGGAATGTAGCTAGTAGCCTTGCACGTTAAGGTCTTGTTGAAACTGAAGCAACATAAACATTAGATTGTGTTGCTTCACAAATATCTAGCAGCTGGATGTGAGAAGAGTAGCAATACATTTATCTGAATATATCTACTGTCAAAAATTGGCACCAAAAGACTTTACATTTCACTCTGTAGTATCGATATAATTTAATTGACATCTAAAAAGTTGTGATACCCAGCATTACATACAAGAAAGAAAGCACCAATAAACAGCAGCTATACCTCAAGTTCCTGATCTTTCTTGGCAAGGAGGGAAGAGAGTTGCCTAACACGATCAGCTGAAAGATCAGCTTCCAGGGTCTTCTTCTTCATCATCTTCAGCTGCTCGATGATTCTGGGATGAGTAGAAGACCAGGGAAGTACTTAAGTCTCTTTCATACGTTGAAGGATGGTCAAAAAGTGGCCAACAGGAATAACACGCACAGAAAAAAACATCTATATCTCAGATTGACATCTCCTGTGTGCCTTACCTGTCTTTCTCCTGCAGGACCTGCTGCTGGTCATGGACTGGGCTGGGGACGGAGACAGGGGTGAAGGTTCTGGACAGACGCACAGCTCGGAGCTGCTTCTCCATGTCAATATTCTTGAGCTTCTCCTGCTTAGCAATGGCTGCCATCTTCTCCGCCTCCTCCTCTGCTGTGCGTAGGTCCTGAGGTGGAGGAGGAAAGACCGAATGAGGCAACTACTACTGCAGTAATTACAGATTTGTCCTTTGTGGTTGTCAAATATTTTGCGTCTATTGCAGATGGTTTGACCAGTTGCTGCGTTGGACACCTCTTTCCTCTGCAGCTAAGCAAAAATGCACTTGTGTCTGGCAAAAATGTTGGTCAAGGAGTAGTATTATTAATTCAAGAAAGGTTAAAAAATCATAATCTGGATTACACTGCTGGATTGGCTGTGTTTTGTAGGGAATACAAAGCATGTTTCTCCTGGATTAAACTCTACACTGTTTAAATACTGTATCAACCGGGCATACAGGTATATGTTCATTTATCTACAGCAGTGTTGGGTGATTATTATTATTATATTATCATTATTCAGTTTATGACATATAAATATATTTACTGTGGTGTACTTTGATTTTATCAAGCAAAAGTAATGCAAGAACATTGGAAAAGGAGGCCTTTGGTTAAATTCACGCAGAAGCGCACAGCACAGGCAATAACGTGATGCTGCCAGATGGGGCGGTATTGTTTTCACAACATCACAGGCAAGACAACAGTTCACTTATCCACATCGTTGAAGGCAAAAGGTAACAAAGCCAATTTTGGGACTGTAACAGACAGGTACCATAACAACTGGTGTTACTGGTAATGGTTAATGCTAGTTTTTGACTCAAATTTGGACTTATAAGGTTTGGTGACCACCTATACAGTTATTCCTGTAATGCATAACATGTATTTTCACCTCCTTATAAGTGTATCGAAAATCAATGGAAATGATTAGCGCCATAGAATCTTGAATATTCACCTGTTCTAAGTTGGTGACCTTCTTGTTGAATGCGTCTTGAAGTGCAGCCATCTCTCTTTGAGCTTGCTCTCTCAGACCCTCTCCAGCCAGACTCTCCAATGCCTTCCTGATGACATACACAGAGGAGATTAGGTTAGGGTCCATGCACATTTTCACCACTAAGTTTCCATGACATCTTTTTTTTCCTGCCTTCTGAGAATTTTGACCTGAATACTACGCAAAGTTCTGTATCTGTATTAAAGTTTTAGAAACTCATGTAAAGTTTACATAATTTCAGGGATTTTGGCACCTACCGTGGTATCCTAAGCTTTTCTGAAAGGGTTTTAATAATGCCAAACAAACATGACTAATCACCGCTGTGATGCTAACACTGATAGTTTCTTCAATATGTTGGGGTTGTATAAGGCACTTGATACTTACGATGCACACACCAGTAGTTCCTGTTTCTCTGACAGCTCTGTCTTCATGGACTCCAGCTCTACCTTCAGCTCAATGTTCTAGGGAGAGACAACATTAATTCCATTATAGGACAAATACAGATGGATCTATAGCAAAAACACTGGCAGTAGGAATGAAAGCAGTTAGAGTAGGCATGCCTAGTTTAGCCGAGGGGGGGGGGGGGGGGGGTGTGAAAGCAGCTACTTGATTCCCTGACTTTCTCCCTGGTTAAAATTAAATGAGACACAGGGCAACATTTTCTTTCGCATGTAGTAGACACCTGCTGTTGCTGCTGCCCATTCATAGGATGGGCGATGAGCGGTGGACGGCAGCGACAAGAGGGGGGGCCAATTTGAAGTCGACCAATTGAAGACGGAAATTGTGTGTGTGTGTGTGTGTGTGTGTGTGTGTGTGTACTACAAAAAGATACTATTCTTACACTTAATGGAAAAAAGAGAAGATGAACTGTCCAGGTGAGACAAAGAGATTCTCATAAATACTTCTCACCCCAAAAGATAACAATACAATCACAACAATGAAACTGGTTACTGTGGCTTAACACACAAATAAAGCACCAACATCAGCCTGGCAGGCAGAAGGTGGTTATTAGTGTCCAGCTACAGTGAGGCAGGAGAACAGTATATACACAGCTACAGTGAGGCAGGAGAACTGAAAGTATATACACACAGTGTCCAGCTACAGTGAAACGGGAGAACTGAAAGTATATACACACAGTGTCCAGCTACAGTGAGGCAGGATGACAGAGTATATACACACAGTGTCCAGCTACAGTGAGGCAGGAGAACTGAAAGTGTATATACACACAGTGTCCAGCTACAGTGAGGCAGGATAACAGAGTATATACACACAGTGACCAGCTACAGTGAAACAGGATAACTGAAAGTATATACACACAGTGTGCAGCTACAGTGAGGCAGGATAACAGAGTATATACACACAGTGTCCAGCTACAGTGAGGCAGGAGAACTGAAGGTATATACACACAGTGTCCAGCTACAGTGAGGCAGGATAACTGAAAGTATATACACACAGTGTGCAGCTACAGTGAGGCAGGAGAACTGAAAGTATATTCACAGCTACAGTGAGGCAGGAGAACAGTATATACACAGCTACAGTGAGGCAGGAGAACAGAGTATATACACAGCTACAGTGAGGCAGGAGAACAGTATACAGCTACAGTGAGGCAGGAGAACTGAAAGTATACACACCATTTGGAACATGTCCTCGCTGGAGTCACTGCATTTCTGCTTCATGGCCTCCTCCAAATGGTAAATGCGCATTTTCAGGTTGAAGTTATCTTTCTCCAGAGCGTCGAGTCCCTGTGTGGGTAAATTTAACAAAAAATATATATAACCATTTTAATAAGCAGGAAAAAAGTAACTCTGTGGACTATGTCTGTGGCTCTGCTTAAGAGGGAGGTGTGCATGCTTGTATATGTGTGCGCTGTGTGAAGCAGACTGTGTGAGTGTAGTATGTGTGTGTGTGTGTGTGTGTGTGTGTGTGTGTGTGTGTGTGTGTGTGTGTGTGTGTGTGTGTGTGTGTGTGTGTGTGATGGAGCCATGGCTGTTGCATGAGCCTTGATATGAATCACTCACATTCCAATATTCCTTCATGGAGAGAGGCCTGCGAGCTTTGATGCGCCATCTCTCATCTGGGAAGGAGGGAGCTGTAAAACTGTAAAGATGGAAAGATGGGAGAAACAACATGGTCATAAGGACTGACAGCAGAAACATGGTTCTTCCCCAGAAATGCTGGTCAATGCAAATGTGTTTTGACAACCAATGCAACAACCTCTTCCTATGTGAGAAGAGATGAAGCACATAGTCCACAGTGCAACTTCTGATGAGACCTGGCAGGCAGACCTGCTGCTGAAACAGTCAGAAAGACTGACTACATGTGATATATATTGTTTTTGGAAATATGAAGATGGAAACGAGACTGGAAAACGAGAGAGTATTTAAGACTCCTCGTATGTTAGCGAGATACAGCAACACCTCAGAACTATGCTGGAGACAATGTGGAAAAATTGGTGATCATACCCATATTTTCTGGGACTGTCCCAAATTATGCCAATACTGGATTGACATTCATGCCGAGATCAAGCAAATAATAGGGATAGACCTACCACTAGAGCCAGTGTTTTTTTATTTTGGGTGAGACACCAGAAAATGTAACTGACAAAAGCCAATCTTATTACTTATTTACTTGGGGTGTTGTTGCTGATCGCAAGGAAGATGATCACAATGACTTGGAAAAAAGGCATCCTCCAAATGTCCAACAAATGTCCAACAATGGAGAGCTACATCAAAAAATATATATCTAAATATTACAGCTAAACTCCATCTTAAGACAGATGTATTCAATGATAAATGGTCTCCGGTAATATTACAGATAGAGAGACTGAGTGATGATAATATTGCTTCTCTGGGGTGATTGTATGTTAAGTTGAGTTGTGAGTCATGTCTGTGATGCCAGCATGAATTGAACCAGAGAAAAAGGGGTTGATGTGATGCTACATGTACTATGAGATTTTTGTTTCCTCCGTGTGTTTCACTTGTATTGTTTGTTTGTGGTAATAAATTAAAAAATAAGATCCAAAAAGGAAATATGAAGATTACTATAGGAATATTATAGGATTACTATCAGAATGTTTTAGGAATACAGAAATACTATACGAGGGATCAGCCGATCAGCTTGTTGGTAAACAAACGGCTTACTGGGGGTAGCTTTATAAGGGGACGCTATGAAGCCAGCCGTGAGTGTCTTGCGCTAGCAGGCTGTGCTTTTAAAATTCACTTCTTTTTAAGAACTGCGACAGTTCACACAACTTTAACACGACATATTATACTTGCAGGATGAAGTTATAGGCGCGCTTCGACCCAAGCAGCCAGCAGGCTGGTCCGGTGCTCTCAGGAAAGGGCAAGTCTTTGAACAGAAGCTTTGGATGAAATCCAAAAGTACTGTAGCACACGGATCAAGTGTAAATATAACCTTTTTATTGAACTAACGTTTCGACGCAGAGTGCGTCTTCATCAGAGTAGAGAAATAGCTCTGCCGTTAGACTTCATCAAGACTGATGAATCTGATGAAGACGCACTCTGCATCGAAAAGTTAGTTCAATAAAAAGGTTATATTTAGGCCTACACTTGATCCGTGTGCTAGTACGTTTGGATTTCATCCAAAGCCTCTGTTTAACGACATATTATAGCCTACATCAGACCCTTGAGCCAGTTCTGCTCTCACTCAGAATGTCAAAGTATAAGCGCGATGTGATGTATAGTTTGAGATATTAACGTTAATATATTTCCAACTTTACCGAACTCAACTAATACTAGCTAGTTGCTGACAGACCTGCTTTCTCTAAAGCCCATGACAAAACAAGCAAACATTCTCCAACTCCAACAACTGCCAACAACATCAACGTACTACACTGACTGGCAATGGAGTTTCATTAGCTCCTAAAGCTAAGCTAACAGCTAACGTTAATTTTACACAGTTCAAAAAAATCCAAAATGTATGATTGGTAAAAGCGTTACCTCTTCCTCATGGTTGAATTCCAGTCTTTGTTTTGAGGGGAACAAGCGAAACTGATGAAAATCCAGGTAAATCCACGGACACCTGCGAAACTGTTGAAAATCCAGATAAATCCACGGACACCCTCTCTGACTTTCAGCTTGCACTGCAGTGTACATAATTCAAACATACCGTTACAAGCGCACTCTGCTCTCTGATTGGCTAATTCTTTGGGTGCGCGGACACGACGCCTTCCGGTGTGAGTTTCAGCTGTTGGTTGGCGTTCTGTGAAAATAGTTATATTTGCATGGAGGAATAACAAACTAACTTTGTTAAAGGGGCTATATTATGCTTTTCTTTATTTTGTATCATGTTGGTACGATCTTGGATGGTCATATAAATGTGGCCAAAGCTTAGTCCCCCCCCCCCCCCCCCCCCTCTATTTACAATGGTCCCCCCCCATGAGAAAAAAAATCGCGAGACAGTTCGGCGGGAGGGTACGAGCAGAGCCAGCGTCACGGTTGTAGCTCATGACAGCCCTTGCTGCCATGGTGATGCGCAGCCCTACGCAGCCTCTCTGGCCTCTGCTCTGGCCCTTCACCCATCACTTGGTGGCAGCGTAGACAGGCGAGGAGGTCGTGAAGATCTCTGCTCTTGATGCAGGGAGAGGTAGAGTGATAGTAGGCTACAGGCCAGACTGAGCATCCCATTTGGAAAGCTAGAAATATTTATGACATTCCACATAACTTTCACTTGATCTAGACTATTTCATGTTTGCCATCATCGTCATGTTTTTTTTTTATCCCTCTGGCTGTCCTCTCCCTGTAGTAGAGTGGATAAGCACAATAATTGTGCACTTTTTGAAAGAAACGTGAAATGTGACACATAGCCTAGTTAGGGAATACCATAAAGTTTATTTTCAGATTGGGAGGGAAGTCAGATTTGACCAAAATTCCAAGATGGCCACCATTTTCCCGGGTCTAATGTACAAAACTAATATGCTTATAACAATTGTGCACTTCTTCAAAAAAGCACGACATTTCTAGTGAGTGAATACCATAAGGTTTATTGTCAGCTGCGGAGGGAAGGCGCATCGCCCCTTTGCAAGTTTACCGTTACGGTTTCACACCCTTTGTTTTGCAGAAAAAAACATCCAGACTAGACAGGAAAAGGTGTAATTCCAGGCCTTTGTTTTGAAATAGCTCTGCCGTTAGTCGACCAATCGACACCAAACATCTTTTGTTAAATTCACCGTTGGTAAGCGCAAATTATCACATTTTGTTCGGGGCCCCGTTAATGAAATCGCTGGGCTGAGCGGCGTGGGCGCAGTGTTGTGGTGTGGGAGATTCGAGCTGTCAAGTGGCAAGAACTGTCAAAAGGGAACAAAAGACTCGCTCCTGGCCAATCCCGGCGCTTGACTGCTGCGTAGGCATACATAAGGCGTGGTTTTGCCGGAACCGCGGTGGGTTCCATAATAGCTATCTCAGGTTGGCGAATGCATGACCCGCCCTTCTCTGCCTCTGATTGGCCTAGCGTCAAACGTTTATCTAATCACATTCGCTTGGCTATCCTGCGTCTTTTTCTAGGCCAATCAGAGGCAGAGAAGGGCGGGTCATGCCTTCACCATGATCATTACCATCCTGGGGGGGATCGCTTCCTGGACACGTCAACCTAGCTGCTGCTGCTGCTGCAACCAGATTCTACTAGGCAGGCAGCTGTACCGTTGGAAAGGGACATGGAGACTCTATACGGCTTACCATATGCTGTGCTTGAATGTCCAAACATCAAACTGAAGAAGCCTTCGTGGCTGCACATGCCGTCTGCAATGACGGTGTATGCAATCGTTATTGTCTCGTACTTTCTCATCACTGGAGGTAAATGGACGCTCTATGCTAAGCTAATGCAAGACTAGCTAGCTAGCTAGCATCTGATTTTCATGCCAAAACACTCTCTCCTTGTTATTTTGAAGTTAACTAATGTTTAGATAATAACGTTAGTCAGATAACGTTAATATACTATATCATTCAACCGTTACTCCTGTGAGCCAAAGATACAAAATTAACTTGCCTGTCTTTCTTTTTATTAGTAGATGCATGTTATCATCACTCCTTATTAGCATTGATTAGTTGGATATGATCACTTTAAACATGCTATTGCAATCCAATATGGATTTTTGTTGTTGAAAGCTTTCAATTAAAGTTAATAGTAACTGATAAAATAGAGAGGGTGGCTAAAAAATGGATATAGAGTTACTCGGTAACAGGAAAACATGGCTGACATTAGGCATGCAATAATAGCTGTAATCTAGTTTTTCAATAACAAGGTACAACATGTCTGATGAACTTTTAATGTCATTAAACTCTTGCCAGACATTTCTTTAATGTTAATGCACCAAAAAAGAAAACACAAACAAAACCACAAAAATAAAGATCCTTCACAAGTCCCAAACCTCAAGTCCAACTCAAGTCTCAAGTCACTGTGTGTGCGACTTAAGTACGCTCAAGTCCAAGAAAGAAGTCCCCATCTCTGTCGCTTCCTGGCATGACCCCTCTGTAACCAGTATTATTTTCTCCTCTGTAGGGATCATCTACGATGTGATTGTGGAGCCGCCGAGTGTGGGTTCAATGACTGATGAGCACGGGCACCAGCGGCCAGTCGCCTTTTTGGCATACAGGTATGTCAGTCACAGACAGTATGACGTCGTCATTACAGGTTCAGCATCTCAAATCATATTTAACTGAAGCCAATACAGCTCAACAGTCACATGACACTTTGGTTGCAGAAGAATAATTCCCCATTCATATTCTGCATTGAGATTATTAGCCATATATAGCAGAATACCTGTGCAGTGTATCGAGTGTAAGTGTTGCATTGATGTGTGTGCTTCCTGTGTGACCAGTGGACGCTGCGCAGCCATTGCGCACGCAGCATCGCAAGTTCTGCAGCCATTGCAATTTCGTCCATTATTCGCCCCTAATTAACTAATTAAAAAATATCGCTGTGTTAGGTCAACTGCAGGGGTGCTCTTTACACTTACTGAAAGAGTCGGCGCCATCCCATGTAAAATGGCATATCTGTGGCCGAACACAATTTCTGCTCATTCACTCTCACACACACACACACACACACACACACACAGAGACTTCGCATTCTTGGTATATAGGATGTCGTAACCACCTAAGGTAGACTTACGACAGGCGAGCTACAGGGGAAACAATGTTCCTGTAGAAGCCACAAATTTGTATATCATCCCCTTTTTTTGTCATGGAGAAAGAAGTACTACACCACCCAAAATCCTAAAGTGTAATGTTAGGCTCGCTTGAGTTGACTGCTGCCTCACCTGGAAATCAGACGAGAGCAGCCGAGCGCAGTCAGGCGAACACCCCCGACTGCACACTCACTGCTGCTTTTCTTCTTCTACAGTTTTTTTTAATAGCGGTTTGTAAACGAATTAAAACATGCATTAGCGCCACCCACACTCACTGCTCAAATGACCCAGCCCTTTAGATTACCTATTTTTATTTTAATGTAGGCATTACAGGTGGTATTTATGTAAAATATGGAGTGACAGCTTGGAATAGATATAAAATTGAAGTTTCTACACTTCACTGTGGGTTTGTGATGCACCTGTGTTGAACGAATGGGCGATTAGCTCGATGCGTTTCTCGTCATCCTCTGCGCTGTGCAGTCGGGCACAGTTGGTGGGGCGCAACTGCGGCGCCTCGCTCCAAATCTGCGCCCGCCTCGCTCTCACGATATGGGAAGAGTAGTAACTTCACTCAGAAAATAAACTAGCACCTGTGTCCCTTCTACCCTACCCAACCGTCCCCCCTTGCTGCAGAAAGATGCACACAGAGCTCAATGCTGTGTGTGTGTGTGTGTGTGTGTGTGTGTGTGTGTGTGTGTGTGTGTGTGTGTGTGTGTGTGTGTGTGTGTGTGTACACGCGCGCGCGCTCTCTGAATCAAATGTTTTAAGGTCACGATTCTGTAACTGACTGGTTGGATTGGTTCCAGGCTTAAAACTCTTTATTTAAGGGTTTTTCGAATCGCGATGGAGAAAAGGAATGGGGAAATAGTTTTCCGGAACCAAAGCTACATCATGAGTGTCACGTGACTGTTGAGCTCTAATTGGTCTTGTCATCTCACACAACACTTGTGATTGGTGCACTAGCCAGACAAGGCAAAGCCTCACTAATGCAGCCACATTTCCTTTCCAGAGTAAACGGCCAGTACATTATGGAAGGACTGGCGTCCAGTTTCCTCTTCACTATGGGAGGCCTGGGCTTTATAATCCTGGACCGCTCCAACGCGCCAAACATTCCCAAACTCAATCGCTTCCTGTTGCTTTTCATTGGGTTTGTCAGCGTGCTCCTCAGCTTCTTCATGGCCCGGGTATTCATGCGCATGAAGTTGCCGTAAGTCTTTATTTTTATGCATGTTTTCCACCGACGTGAAGATCTCTGTATATCTAGTAATATTTCTGTTAACCACACCCCAAAGTTTGCCTGCTTTGCAAAATTACCTGGATATAAAAGCAAAGGATAGCTGGGTGCATTTACACTACTCTTGAATGTCAAATTGTTGTTTGACAGTGGCATAGTGCACTCTGTAGGGAAAAGGTAGACATTAGCCCTTTTCACTTCCCACCCAATTCACCCATGTTGTGTCTAAAAGGCAGGAAGTAACACAGGTGCAAGCAGAAGATTAATGAGGGTCTCCAACTTCCAATCCATTTTGGTGATCCAGTGCCGGGGGCCCTTGTTACGGGTTTAGCTTGCACCCGCGTTACTTTCCGCATTTTAGACACAAAATGGGTGAATTGGGTGGATCTAATAAAACCGTGATATAAGCATGTGCAAACATTAACATTAATGACATACTGTACTATTGGCAATCTTAACAACAACAAAAAGCCTCGCAAATTCGTGCTGTTTATTCGCATCACTCTTGGTGTGTAAAAGCCTTAAGACAGTCTTCTTAACATTTCATTCTGACTTACATGAGATGGAGGGCACACCATACAACAATAAATTTAAAATGTACAGTATTTAATATAATACTCTGCAATGCTCTCCTGAAATAATACTGTATGCAGTGATAATTAAAACAATCCCTTGTTTTTCCGCATTTGGCATTCATGACAAATTACTGGTAGGTTTTTATAGTTCGACCCTTGGATGTGTCACACAGTCCTTACAAATGTGCCTCTTCTCTTTTCAGAGGATACCTGATGGGTTAAACACGCAGATGGCACGTATCAACCGACACGGATGATTTGGAAAGAGGACTTTCAAAAGAATCAATCTACATGTGGGGGCCCATCAAGCAGTTAGGTTAAAATTTTGGGTGGATTCAAGCGTTGATGAAATCAGCAACTCTTAATGATTGAAAGCACTGACCTTGCTAAAGAAATTGGACCTGGCTGTAGTCTCAATCTGTCTCATTAGTGCGCATTGACTTCCTCCCCTTGCCTCTTCTCCTATTTTATAAACAACTGGAGCAACAGATCTTTAACAAATCTTTCCAAGCCATTCGAGAGAATGGAAGGACATTACTGCAGACTGTTGAGATGGAGCCGCTGATCTGCAGCTAGGAATGCCACTACAATATTGTGAACCGGCAGTATATTTGGGGGTGGGATTTAGGAAGTGTATGGGTACTGTGTGTGTTGGGTTTTGTAAATAACCTTATGAAAATGCCTTCAACCTGTCACAGTAGTTTTGTATGATGGTGTGAAATAAATGCTCTTTCCAGAGTCGCCTTGTAGTGGTCATGCTTCTAAAAAAAAAAAAGTATAAGCACATGCATGGAATTTTAAATCAAAAATTGGATTTTTATGTGCAGGTTTACATTTGTGTATTCAAAACAAATTGGAGCACAGATGAACATGACTTCATCTGGGAACTTAGCTGCACTTGCAAGCTGCCTGAGTTCCCACAGTCCATGTGATTTGCTCTAGTCTCCAGAAGGTGGCGTCATAGCACTTCCAACCTAGCAATTATGCACTTTTGTCACTTAATTTTCAGCAGGAGGTGTTGGTCATGATCATCTTGAACATATTGGGTTATTAAGACCATTACCCTGTCTTGACTGAATTCTAAAGATTATATGGGTTTAAAAAAAAATAGAGTAATAATAGACAGTAATCAGATTTAAAAAAAAAATTAGATCAGAATCTGAGCTACTACATTATGCATAATTGTTGCTATTTGATTTAAGTAGCTACTGTATCTGACATGTGTGTCCCTCCCATTACATTCACTTTGAGATGGTGAGTCTCCTCAAAACACCATCTGTTGACAATTCCTAATTTAGTAGGAGTTAGCCAACAAGCTTGATCCTAGAGGCAGAGCAATTGTTTACTAAACCAAAGCAGCAGCAGCATGGAGTACTGCTTTGCCTTGACTCAGCACGAGATCCTAAAGCTCAAGAACATTCAAACATTCACAAATCAGCCTCATATATAGCTGCAGATGCAGATGAATGATTGGCTGCGAGAGAAAAGCCAATGTAACTTAAATTGCCTCTATCCATAAGCCTAATAAAACAGTCTAACAACGACATGGCTTCAAGTAGGGCTGTCCTCGACTCAGAACTCTGCCAGTCGAATCAAATTCGACTGTCCAATACGAGTATTTGACTATTCTATAAAGAAAATGTAGAGAATATCTGCAGTAATCATTTTGACCACATTACCAGTCAATGCAACAGAGTGATGGGGACATATTTTGAGCATTTAAAAATCAATAAGAGACTGTATGATCATGCAAGATTTTAATTGCCGACGTCGAGCTATTGGATAATGGATTTCTCTGAATAACGACAGGCAGGACACATGTATTTCATTTTTAAATTAAGCTCTTATAGTATAATTTTTATTTTGCCTTTTAAACATTAAAACATGTAGCCCACGTGAATAAACAAATGAAACAGTCAAGTGTAAAATAAGACATTGCTGATGCTTTGAAATGACATCTCCAATGCCTAGGGTAGCCTATTTCTCACAAACTGATTCCAGCGAGGAATTGTTTGGAAAATGATGCAAAAGCAGGATAAATACTTCCATGTGCTGAGGTGCAATCTCTCTCATCAACCAGCAGAGGGAGGTAGCGCGCCACTCTATTCTCCAATAGCAGCAAACAAGGATGGCTCAGTGTATTTAAACACTTTGGTTTATTGGTTTAAAAAGAAATATGTGTAGTAGCCTTATTACAAACACAACCATGAGATACAGGACTTTGGTTCACATGTGAATTCTGTCTCAGGGTGAAGTTTCACTTCAAGAGGAAAATAAGCCAAAAGACAAGAGAAACTTCAATTCATAATCATAAAAACACAGACAACATAAAAATGAAAACGCAGTTCTGTAGTGCCAAGTAGAAAAACACATTAGCAAATTACCAGAGTCCACACAAAAAATAAAGAAAATCTGCAAATGGCAACTTTGCAGAAAATGAAATGAATATTGAGAATTCGATATTGAGGCCCATGTATTTTTGACATTTTATAATGCATTGTTAATGACTGATGTAGTGAGTGAAGATTTGTGGGAAACAATGTCAGCTGTCAATCACAAAAAAGGCAACATTTGACAACACTGATGAAATACAAAATGAATGCCTGCAATACACTTTCTCCCAAGTCTATGTAAACAAAATATAATAGAATGAACAAATACTGACAAATACAGATTACTGTTATGTGATACAGCAGGACTAGGAAGAAAATGTGAAAAGGCTTGGGTAGCCTATGTATGTATGTATGTGTGTGTGTGTGTGTGTGTGTGTGTGTGTGTGTGTGTGTGTGTGTGTGTGTGTGTGTGTGTGTGTGTGTGTGTGTGTGTGTGTGTGTGTGTGTGTGTGTGTTTGTTAGTTATGTGAAATAGATACATGTACATCTGCAGCTCAATTTAGGCATGATGTGGCTCATCTGTTCCAGACACACTCTAAATGTGTAACTCAGGGGTTCCCAACCTTTTTTGGCTTGTGACCCCACTTTGACGTCACAAAAATCTAGGGACCCCAAAAATAAAATAAATAAATAAAAAATGTTTGTAATAGTATTTGCAGTGCTAAATAATACTACTCCATTCTGAGATGCCAAGTTGACTTGAAAAAACATCATTAACACCCTGTTTTTAGCTGAAATATATCCATATATATGCAGCTGGATGTGCCCTTTTTATTCTTCCTTTAGCACCTGGCTACAGTGCAGATTTGATCTAAAAACAGGGTGTAAATGACGTATTTTCAAGTCAACCTGGCATCTCAGGGCTTGTGGAGACTTGGATTACACCAGGGGTACAGTATGGAAGCTATCCCTTTGGAATAATCTGATCCTGTCACTGGTAAGAACAAGCTTGTTTAGTGCAGTAGGGGCATGTGGGAAAAACGGCTGCCAGTGCCAACTGAAGCGTCTTGGTCAATGCATCAATTTAAAAGATTTCTGTTCACATTACTTAGTTATAAAGAAAATATGAAAATACGGTCCAGGTTGAAAAATACCAAAATTCTCCTTTAAATGTGCGTGGTGTACTTTTTCTCTCTAGGCGACCCCATTTGAATTCCATGCGACCCCACAGGTTGAGAACCACTGGTGTAACTGGAAGCCTACACAGTGCTGTTGTTTCTGCTGTTTTGCTAAACTGTACATGCTAGATGAGGTTTAGGTGATGGACTGCTAATCTATTGTGCTTTACACGCGTGGGTTCGAATCCCATCCTCGTCGAAAAGCACAAGTATTTCTACTTTGTTTGGGATGTGACCCACCTAAAAACGTTTTCGTCGCACTTTCAAAGACAAAGTTTTATTGAATTTAAATGGATTGAATTCATCACAAGTTACTCCGATTGGTGTCCGAAAACGACATACCTTGGAAAATGTGCTCACACACCGCTCCACTGAGATATTCCCAAAGATTTACACATTTACAGATAAATAAGATCACCCTTTCCCACGTCTATCTTGGCAACGCGCCTTGTATGTTTATGTGTACGTTTGTACGTTGTATTTTGTTGTAACTTTTGCGTGTCCCTCTGTGGCACACGCCCGTCCTCACTACGGCTTTGCAGGGCGGTTGAAGATGGGCTCCGTCTCACTGGGATCTCCTGGATCACTGGACCCCGCTACTGCCCCTCCCACGTGCAGGCCGAAAATCTTCACCCCTTCACCCCTCTGGATGAACACCAGCACCCCGATGATCAGCCAGAAGAAGAAGCTCACCCACACCGCCGTCTGAGGGGAGCAGAGAGAGAAATATTTTGTGACAAGATATGTTGGTAGATATTCATTGGTTGTGTGATTTTTAGATGGCATGATCCTACTGGCATTTTCTCATCACTGGTAACGGTACTAGTTAGGTTACAGCAAGGAAACTCTGTTTCTCCTTCTGTCTCATCATGCGCAGTTTGGTGTCAGTTTAATATATATCTCTAATCTCTATGGTATGATTATATACCATTTCCTCATAAAAAATATTGTGTGGCCCCACCAAAGTTTTAATGGAAAAATTGCCACTGAGTATGAAGTATGAAGAGTGTGTATTAGGGGCGTCAAAATTAATGGTTTTTAAGATGCATCGCTATGCGGACGTGGAATCGAATTGCACTGTTAACAGAAGAATCATTGAATTGTTTATGTTTAAAATGTATGTACGTTCAGATTTTAAGACACTTTCTAAATACAAAAGGCAGTTGATATTTATCCGACTGCTTGTATTGATGAAAAAGTAGCCATGTGCAGTAATAATATAGAAAATTGAGGATGTGATACTTGGATCTGCGATACTTTGAGCTGTATCGAGATGCATCATGAAATCGAAGACAGATCAATCATAATCAAATCGAATCGTGAGGCCAATGAAGATTCCCAGCCCTAGTGGTTATTCAGTAGAAAAAAATTGAAAATGAAAGTGACAAGCATGATGTTAGAAATGTATATGTAGGAAAGCTAATGTCTAACAGCGGGAAAGTGGAAAGCGAACTTTGAACAGCCTTCTAATATAAGGGTTGGAAGGCGAACTAACTGCTGAAAATAGGTTCCCACACGCATGACGGCCGGGCGGGCAGGAAGCTATGAGAGCTGAAGGGGTTTAAGACTGACATAGAGCTGCTTTCCTTCTCTTACACAAGTGAAATACCAATTAAGGGTCTCAAATTATGTTACCGAAGCGTTTCACTGTAAAAACATATCTCATTGCTTTTTAAAACAAGGTTATGAATTTTGTAGCCAATTTTTCCCCAAGAATAAATCAAATCCAGCCTCTGTGGGACTTCTTCTATCGACTCTGTCTCTGCCCTCATATGCACTGTTTGGAAGGGGGCGGGACCTCCGATAAGATGATCTGTGTTAGGATACTTTGGTGCAGTTGATTGTTTTCTGGATTTTTCCCCCCATTCTACACAGCTATGCTACAGATAACAAGGTTCGTCGTCTGCATTCAGTTGGCAGTGGGTGACGCTGTAAGCGGGTAAATTAAATGAGTGTTAAGTTGTGATGTCACAACGTCACAGAAGTCAAAACAGCCCGTTTGGAGGCATTTCTCCTTACATGGCTGGTACTCCTTACTGGCTTTATCTTTATTTGCGTTTTGAGACTTCCATGATGTTTATATAGCACGCCCAAGTCCTTTATAACCAAAGAAGCATGGACATTTTGTTTTACATGAAATGGGACGTGTATAAGGACAAGTGTGGTTTATAGGCCTATCTGTGGTTATGGTATGTGTAATGACAGCTTAGTTAAGGTTAACATCTAACCCAGCAGTTCCCAACCTTTTCTAACTCAGGGGGGCCCACTTGGAAATCTCAAAACTTTTTGATGCATTATCAAGACCATTTTTTATTTTCCACAGTCACTAAAGGTCTTTGCACACACAGTCCGATTGTTTTCGTATGTGTGTTTTTTAATCCGTCATCTGAAAACAAAAATCTATTGGCTGATGCGAAAAATGCAGAAAATCGAACCTCGTCCGAAAACTTAAATGACGGACGTAATTGTCGGACTCGGTGTGTCATTGATGATTGACATAAATGAGGTCGTATTCTTTTTTTTTTTCGTGTGTCAACTTCGGACGAAAATACGGACTTGGTGTGCAAAAGCCTTAACACAGCATCTGAAACTGTCCGCTATGCCAGAGTGAGAGTAAGTGGAGCCAGACTCTCTCCTGCGCTAGTTAGTAGTACAGCGCAAAACGACGTGTAGAGATAGTCTGGCAAGCGAGGCTATGCTGGTGCTGATGCGAACAGGCATAAAGAGACGCTGACACACTCACTGACAGTGAGTTAGCTGGACCCAGGTGGCTCAACCTAAAACCTAAAATGCTGTGGTGGAGAATGCGGCTTGCTCACCTCAGCTTTGTGTAGACTGGTGTAGAACTGAGCTCCGTTGAGTGGACTGGCCCATTTTCTGAACTGGGCTTCCTCACAGCTGGAGAGAGAGACAAGAGAGAAAAACACATAGAAGAGTTTCAGTTTCAGCCATGGACTGTAAAAAAAGAAGAAGGAACAAGTCTGCAAATACATGCGGTAAGATCAGATCAACTCTTCTATAGAGGAACACAAAACCTCAAGAACACCACATGATAGAAACTTCATACTTACTTATTGTAAGTATGAAGTTTCTATCAGGTGTTGCTCTTGAAGCATCTGATATGTCGTTGTTGGAAAGTGTTTGGAAAAGGGCAGGCACGTTTAAAAAAATACCTGGCAGGTATGATTGGATGAACCATCTGTCTTTCACCGTCTATCACGGCTCCCTTCTCAATGTTGTCAAAAGTCATTTAAAAAGAGAGTGGCACCAACGGAAGTCCCAAATCCCTGATAGTCACATGACTCACGTAGCTATAGTGTGTGCGTCGGGAATAGTTCCAGGAAGTACGTTTGAATGCATAAAATAAAGCTAATAATACAATTTGATTCTTTGAACATCCGACCCTCTCAAAGTACATCACAAACGGCCCATTCTGCCGCATCTCTACAGCGCTGCTTAATCCAGATAGAACCTTAATTCCAGGAACTATTCATAGCTTTCAAGGGGCGTTACGTGCTGCCGGGAACGCCCACCTGGCGGTCAAAAAAAAACTTGTTGATTCCGTTGCCTGCGAGTCGACTCACGCTGTTTGTTCAGCCAAAGTGCCGCATAGCCTACCTGTTGTGCTATCGGTTGCACTAAACCGACGAGGAGACACGCCTGGCTTGTGTTTTACAGAATCCCGTCAGAGAAAGAAAGGAGAAGGTTGTGGATTTGTGCGACGTGGTTCAGTCGCTGGGCAGGGGGAAAAAAAATGCTTTTTTTTCTACCATCAAAGTACACACGTCTTTGCTCTTTGCGGGCAACATTTCATCAAAGGTAAGCTCAAGTAACGTTACAATAATGATTAATACCCCGTTAACGTTACTTGAGCTTACCTTTGATGAAATGTTGGCCGCAAAGAGCAAAGACGTGTGTACTTTGATGGTAGAAAAAAAAGCAAAAAAATGTTGCCCCCAGCGACTGAACCACGTCGCACAAATCCACAATCTTCTCCTTTCTTTCTCCGACGGGATTCTGTAAAACACAAGCCAGGCGTGTCTCCTCGTCGGTTTAGTGCAACCGATAGCACAACAGGTAGGCTATGCGGCACTTTGGCTGAACAAACAGCGTGAGTCGACTCGCAGGCAACGGAATGAACAAGTTTTTTTTTGACCGCCAGGTGGGCGTTCCCGGCAGCACGTAACGCCCCTTGAAAGCTATGAATTGCGAGGTGTAAACAAAAAAGGGTCCATTGGAGTGAATAGAGAGGACTCTTTACAACTCTTTTATCTCTATGGCTCTGACTGTCCTCACACCTCAATCCCGCCCATACAGTAGCTGCCTCTGGATGCTGATTGGTCCGGCTGACTGTGGGGGCTAAATCAATAGGTTGATGGATTTCTCCAACAGAGTGATTTATAATGCCCTGGGCCTGTTTCCTGCTTTCACTTTACACTTGTTTTACATGTCAGAGTTCCTGGAGAAGGGACAGCAACC
>NC_139628.1:40641632-40704132 GCF_964638095.1 Poromitra crassiceps
GACACCAGAGGATAGTAAAAGGGCCTACAATTAAGTCAATATAATCGCACTACTGAATACCACAGAGTATTAGTTAATTTTCGTTAGAGACGGCTGTTTGGTGAACTTTTAACTTTCTAGCACAGATACGCGCACACCAAAAGTGAACCTACCCGGAAGAAGAAGTAAGTAACGTTAAGTGCGTTAGTAGAAAAGCAACATGCAGCAACAACATGTGATCAGTTAGTGAGTTGTGTCACCTGGCTGATGGTGAGAGAGGCGGCGGTCACGATCCCACAGACGAAGCAGCTGGCGTACAGAGCCAGCTCCACCAGCAGCAGCCACGGCAACGCCATCATCCACCCCTGCTGCTCCTCTGTCAGCAAGGCACACACCAGCGTCAAGCACAAGCAGTGCACACACACACAACACAACATAGGAAGCTTCCGGGCAGGCTTTCCAAAATAAGAAGCCAAATACACACACTGCAATGTTTATTTTTATTTCATTTGTTTGTTTATTTACTTTTCTTGGTTAAAGTTCCAAATTGAAAATAAGGAATATGTTTATGGGGGAATCTGTAGAAAGCAAATGGACAATTTGTCAAGTAGCCTACACGGAACGAAAGAACATAATTTTCAAAATAAAAGCTGCGTCGACCGTGCGAAGGAGGACCGTTTCAACTTGACAACAACGTCATATTAATCGGTCAAACACTGCTCAAATCATTTACCAACTAACTGCTGCACAATCAATTACTTGCATCTCACTCAAAACTCATGTGGCCAGTACGGGGATCGAACCCGCGACCTTGGCGTTATTAGCACCACGCTCTAACCAACTGAGCTAACCGGCCATGCGTCTCATGCCAAGAGACTGGTAATTTCCAGCAAAGTCATTGTTGGGACATGAGCAATGATACAGCTCTTTAAAAGAGGCGTATTTATGAATGTGTATGAATTGAGAAACCACGTTTGTCCACTCTATCAATGGTCCACTCACTGAGAAATCGGGCGATGGCTGGGTGAAGAACAGCAACACTTTCCCCCATACAGCTGGATGGACAAGACAGACTCAGGTAGCTGTGAACGGGAGGTGGTACCAAAGGGAAGATCAAACGGTTCCAGCAGGCAGCAGAAGTACCCTATAAGATAGCAGAAGTAGAAGATAGGCCAATTTCCCCAAACAGACCATTGTTTTTGTAGTGAATTACGCTACATGGAGTGATTGATTGTAGGCTATAAATCAGCCTGAACTTGAACTCAATTCTGCCTCTGTGAAAAACGCTTTAGGGCATTAAGCATAACAGTTGTGCATTTTGCGATAAAAACACAATTTGGTACACTTGGACAAAAGCATTAAAAAAATTCCAAATTGGGCATCATGAATTTTGAAATAAAAAATTGCCATTTTTTGCAGCCAATGGAAAGTGTAACTGCAATAAAGTTGTGTAGACTAATCTGATATGGATGATCTTGGTGTAAAATCATACTTTTCTTATGACGAGCCTGGAATTCATATTTGGAACTTGAATTGCTCAGAAAAGCTTCCTTCGTCACAATTCAAGACTCAAAATAAATGATTGCCATAACTGCCCAAACCTAGGAATTGTGAGACGAAGGCAGCTTTGAGCAATTCTAAAGTTCCAAATTTGAATTCCTTAATATAATAAATGTAGGCTATGGTTTGTATGTAGCCTAGTGTATTTTATCGCAAAATCCATTGTTATGATTTTTTTTTAGCTAAAGCTGCCCCACTAGGCTATAGGCTAGGCTACCATTAAAATTAAATCATAAAGCATTTTGCAAACTACAATTTAGTAGCCTATAAAGTTACAAAAATTGACAGACAATAGCCTAACAAGAATAGAAGAAACATGTTTGTTATAGGCCTAGGCTACTTACTTAGCGGCTCCTAAATTTCCAAACGTGCAGAACTTTTATTTTGATGATAAAATGGGAAAAATCTCCGGAGATGTTCTGGCTAACTTCACTCTTGTCTGTCCCTCAGTCGTGCTCCAACCTGACGGCTCCAACCAGGACTCCAGCCGACAGTCCGACCTTGGACGCGCAGTTTTTCTCTCCCGTGGGTTTCTGCCCTGGAGCTGCCTCGGATACGCGCGTCGACTGGGGGGAAGAAAAAAAAATCATTGATTTTCCATAGCCTACTGATGTGATGATAAACTGCGACAGTGGTTGTCACGCTTAAATTTTCAGCTGGTTTCTATTGATAACCCACAAAGATAAAACAAGATATGTGAGAAACACAGAGGGGGAGAGGATGGCGATTGGCGAAATGTGTTGGAGGTAAACTGCTGCTTGAATGGATGGAGGAACAATTCATGTAGCCTAATGTCATTAGAGTAGCCCTAGCCACTACACTCACTATTATACATCAAATCTCTGGTAGAAATAGGCTACATGAAGTGAATGAATGATTTGTAACACGGATCTGATCCTGTCTACATCAAACTTTGTAATGTTCTCAATCTAATTAAAAAGTGTTTTCTACAGTCCAAGCAGTCTAAGCTTCAATTTAAGCATCATCAGTAGGCTACAGAAACTTTAACTGAGTGTGTGCAGTGTTGGGGGTAACTCATTACAAAAGTAAAAGGGCCTATATTACATAGGCCTATATTACTTTTAGCAGTAACTCAGTAATATAACTTATTATCAATAGGATTTCAGTAATATTATACCAGTTACTTTGCCAAGTAATGCAAGTTACAATTTGAGTTACTTAAGTATAGATACAATCTTTTCCTAATCAAATTGTGTGTTTTTGCAAATAACCACTATAGATGACAATAACAAAGGAAAAGGATAACATTTAGAACTTTGGATGGTTTACACTGACTTCAAGAGGGTTGAAATTATTTTTCGGGATGGTTCCGGGGCGGCGATGTCATTCTGTTACTGCTGTTATTAGGTGAAAGTAATGCAAAAACAGTGTAACAAGTTACTCTACACAGACAGTAATATTGTAAAGTAACTTATTACTTTCAAATGAAAGTAACTAGTAATATGTAGTATATTACATTTTGAAAGTAACTTGCCCAACACTGAGTGTGTGTAACTAGCCTACAAGTGCAAGATTACAGATTTTTCACACAAAACTTAAGATCAGCAAAATCATGTGGAATGCAGACAGAACCCCCCCCCCACACACACACTCACACACACACACACACACACACACACACACACACACACACACACACACACACACACACACACACACTAGATAATTTCATTCATTTTTACAACCAAATTGTAAATAATTTGAATGCACACTATTACTATTTTACTGTAAGAGCCCTTGCAGTCAAGAAAAAAACGGTCTAACCTCAAAGTTTTGACAACAGGGAGGACAGGACAACCAGGGTCACAGTGGCGCAGTGGTAGTGCTGTCGCCCACACAGCAAGAAGGTCCTGGGTTTGATTTCTGCCTGGGAAGCTGTGGGCGCTGAGTGTGTGTCCCCATCCCCATGTCCTCAGTGCCCACTGCCCAGACGGGCTCGTCAAAAGGGCCTTTCTGTGTGCAGAAATTTGCATGTTCTCCCCATGCTCCCCTGGGACTTCGTCCAGATAGAAACCCCCAGATAAAAAAGAGTTTAGACAACTCTTTTGAACAGTATGTTTGTTTAATTAATTATATCAGCCATCAACAGCATGATCTCTTCTTTCCTTCCAAATAACAGCTTATTACTGTATATTGAGCTGTATCTAGGCTTAACCAGGCCCTGTCAGGGATCATTTACTATTTTGCTATTCAAATCTAAATTACCTTTCTCTGCAAGACTCCTGTGGTTTTACATACATACTCGCATACCAGGGGCACTGTGTGTGTGTCCATAGTGCTCTCTCAGGTGGTTAGACTTAGTCATGGGCTGAGCCTCTTATAAGGCCGTCATCCAAGTTCTAGTGTCACACTATAGTGTGTCTGTGTGTGGTAGTATCAAAAGCTTATCATAGCATTAGTGTTGCCTACCAGGGCCTGAAAGACCAGTTAATTGGTGACGGCTTGTCAAATTGTGGACAAAAGCTGTGTCTTTGTGTTCATTTGGAAAAGGTTGATTTACTAGTGGTTAGGGTTAGGCAAGTAGTGGTTATCGTTAGGGCGATGTGTCCTGAAATGCACACTCCATTCATTGTGTGTGTGTGTGTGTGTGTGTGTGTGTGTGTGTGTGTGTGTGTGTGTGTGTGTGTGCATGCATGTCAACTGGTATTAACACACCACAACACAAGCCTGTTATTACTTTAATTCACTGATTCAATGTAAACATCAAAATTCACCAAAGTTAGAATGAGGCAGCTGGATCTAAAGAATGCAGACAGTATATGTACAATATAAAAGAGAGACCAGACCAATGAAAGCAATAAGAGAAACAGAAGGGATTACAATACAAAATGCAAATATAGAAAACGTGCACTTGAGAACACATCACAAATAGTTTACATGTTGGACTGGTTTCACAGACACAGCTTGGATCAAACCAGGAGAAGGTCTTTATGTGGAACGTTTTCATAAACAACAATGTAATTTGGTTTAGTAAGAACAGAGTCCATGATACTGATAACTAGGCCGGATCAGATTAAAGTGAAAATTTCCTCAAGACCTTGAAATAAACAGATATACATTTACATGTTGTTTCAGAGGGATCGGAGTGTAATAAAAACATAAAAAATGAGAGATTTCCCCCCATTTGTACTTGGCCATTTCCCCCTGCTGTCCCGGTCGTTGCTCCACACCATCTGCCAATCTGGATAGTCGTAGACTATATAAAACTATATAAAAATAATTAATCACAGAAAATAGACAGAATATTAAAAATGATCTGAAATAAATGAAGTGCTGAAATAAATTAAAAAAACAAGTAGAAAAAAAATATCTGAAAGAAAATGCTAACATTGAAGCAAATAACATTTTAATTAGAATCCTGGACTAATGGGCATTCACAACATTAAACCTGATGCCTTGAACTTTTAGTTTAAGCACTCATTCATCTTGACGTGGCTGAAAACATCTTTTATGATTTATGATTGATTTCATCCACAGGCTGTTCTGAGAGGTCTGTGAAAAAACAGGACAAGACGACAGGCTGTTCTGAGCGGTCTGTGAAAGCTGATTTGTGTCAAGGAGGGAGCGGTGTCATGTCTGTGCAACCGGCCTATTAAGCATCACATGAAACAAACACAAAAACAACATAAGCAGAAACAACATATCAAGAAACAACAAAACATGAATTCCAGTAGTTTAAATTCAATATATTGTCCCTCTTAACAGATTTCTTTTTAATTACATTTTGATTACATTATGCCACCATGTACAAAAAGCTCTATAATAATTTAATGTTGAACAGAGAGATGGATATACAGGCAAAATAAATCCTCAGACTGAGACCGTTGTTCTGAAACAGTTCCCTCAAACAAGGGCAACTTATTTTTTTTGTTTATCTTACAACAAATCAAACAGCTGACATTAGTCAAGCATCATCCTCCATGTTTTTTCTTTTCAAATAATTTCCAGACTTATTTATCCATCTATGTATCGAGACCCAAAGGCGACCCCGGGCCTTTCAGACAGATCTGTACTTAACAAGTCATAGCCAAGGCAAATACCTCTTATCTTTCATGTAAATGGCTGCAGAGCAAACCCAGCAAAACAGGTGGTTCTGCCCAGACACACACACACACAGACAGCAATTTTTCCTCTTCTTTTTTCGGATGCCCCCCCCCCCCCCCCCCCCCCCCCCCGTTTTCTCCCCAATTGTACTTGATCAATTCCCTATGCTGTTCCGGCCATTGCTCCACCCCCTCTGCCGATCTGGAGAGAGTTGTAGACTAGCACATGCTTTGTCCGATACATGTGCAGTCGCCAGCCACTTATTTTCACCCGACAGCGTGTATGTGTGTGCTTTTCCTTTGAAATGTCGCAATGGGTCCAGAGCTGAAATATACAGAAGGGTATTTTAGGGCCATTGGAGGTGAATTGTATCTTATTTCACAGCAGCTGGGAGGAGGGGGTAATATTCTGAGAAGAATCTCTGAATTTCTGATATTAAAGTCAGAGATTTGCATCTCCTCTGACCTAATACTCTTCTGTAACAGAGCTGAATAACTATCAAATGAAAAGATTTTCACCCTAACACATCTATCAAGCATCTCTTTCCTCTCTGCTCGCAGTCAAACAGCTGATCAGCATAATGAGGCCATACTAAACCTAATTTGAGAAGTTTGATATGTGGCCCTGGAGTCCATCTGAAAGGATTTGAAATATGTGCTGTGTGAGTCCTGCAGCATGCCTGGTAAACAGCTCACAGGCAGGCAGTACAACATGCCTGGTAAACAGCTCACAGGCAGCAGTACAACATGCCTGGTAAACAGCTCACAGGCAGGCAGCACAACATGCCTGGTAAACAGCTCACAGGCAGGCAGTACAACATGCCTGGTAAACAGCTCACAGGCAGCAGTACAACATGCCTGGTAAACAGCTCACAGGCAGCAGTACAACATGCCTGGTAAACAGCTCACAGGCAGCAGTACAACATGCCTGGTAAACAGCTCACAGGCAGGCAGTACAACATGCCTGGTAAACAG
The DNA here is from genome assembly GCF_964638095.1 of Poromitra crassiceps. Lineage (NCBI taxonomy): Eukaryota > Metazoa > Chordata > Actinopteri > Beryciformes > Melamphaidae > Poromitra > Poromitra crassiceps. Next base: position 40,648,211 of record NC_139628.1, read on the forward strand.
CTCACAGGCAGCAGTACAACATGCCTGGTAAACAGCTCACAGGCAGCAGTACAACATGCCTGGTAAACAGCTCACAGGCAGCAGTACAACATGCCTGGTAAACAGCTCACAGGCAGCAGTACAACATGCCTGGTAAACAGCTCACAGGCAGCAGTACAACATGCCTGGTAAACAGCTCACAGGCAGCAGTACAACATGCCTGGTAAACAGCTCACAGGCAGGCAGTACAACATGCCTGGTAAACAGCTCACAGGCAGCAGTACAACATGCCTGGTAAACAGCTTGCAGGCAGCAGTACAACATGCCTGGTAAACAGCTCACAGGCAGCAGTACAACATGCCTGGTAAACAGCTCACAGGCAGCAGTACAACATGCCTGGTAAACAGCTCACAGGCAGCAGTACAACATGCCTGGTAAACAGCTCACAGGCAGCAGTACAACATGCCTGGTAAACAGCTTGCAGGCAGCAGTACAACATGCCTGGTAAACAGCTCACAGGCAGCAGTACAACATGCCTGGTAAACAGCTCACAGGCAGCAGTACAACATGCCTGGTAAACAGCTTGCAGGCAGCAGTACAACATGCCTGGTAAACAGCTCACAGGCAGCAGTACAACATGCCTGGTAAACAGCTCACAGGCAGCAGTACAACATGCCTGGTAAACAGCTCACAGGCAGCAGTACAACATGCCTGGTAAACAACTTGCAGGCAGCAGTACATTTGATTTCTGTTCCATAGAATTAGAATGCATAGAAAGGGCATTTTGTGATGTATCAAAGTAATTGAACGTAACAAGAGGGGAATGCTGGGGAATGTGTGTGATGTTTTCATGAGAATGAGCGGCAGTGCGTGAAATTCAAATAGTTGGACAACGCAATTAAAATAATAGCTGTCCTATGGCAACACATCAGCTTTTCATATCTCATACACTGCAGCTGTGTACTTCCATGACAGGAAAATTAAAAACTCTGTAGCATTTTAAGTGTACCAGCCAAAAAGTTCTTAAAGAATGCCAAATGTTTAAATACCTTATCTACCCATTCGGGTTCTGTTGCTGCAGCAATGCTTATTTTCAGGACAGCGTTATCAAAACTTGCACGGCAGCACTGATTGCACTAGTGAAAAGACTACTGAAGAATGTTTTGAAGGGGAATTTCCATTCTGCCCAGTTTAATTCTATGGTGTGGTCACGTTCTTCCCTAAGTACGGTCACGAGCCTCTTATCACAGCACTGAGCGTATTGTAACATCGTTTTCTGTTGACCTTGTGTGTGTGTGTGTCCATTCCTGCCTGTGTATGTGTGTGGTTTTTGCTGCACGTAGCCAAGCAGAAACCATAGGCTATATATGATCTTAAATCATTTTTTGCAGAAATTGAGAAAAGCTGTTTGCTTTTCCCAAAGTTGCCCAAGCCTTTTTGAAAACCTGTTTGTATCAGTGGTGTTATTCAATGAAACTACATGGCACCCATCTGCGGATGCTTCTATATGATTCCCTTCTTTCAGTAAGGTTGCCTGTGTGTGTGTGTGTGTGTGTGTGTGTGTGTGTGTGTGTGTGTGTGTGTGTGTGTGCATGCGCTCTTGTGTTTGTTATGTCTGCATCAGAGGAAAGTGTGGCCGTGTCAGCCCACAGGACAACCAGGCAGTCTGAAGGCATCTGGCACGGGACTATCCAGTTTACAGATGATTTTGTATATTCCTTTCTTCCAGCAGGGGTCGCTGTCTCTCCCACTCTGAATGGCTGAGTAGAACTCCCTCAGAGCCACTTCTGATATCTCTATGAACCTCTCTGGGACCTGGAAAGAGGGAGAGAGAGAGAGTGGGGGAGCACATGAATGACTTCACCTCAGTAAGCACATAAGGCTGACATTCGTTAATAACCCTTGTACCCCACTAGTCCATCTGATGGATATTTCCTACATTCGCGTATGGGCCGTTTCGACATTTTTTGAGTAAATGGTCTGAAATTAAGGCTAGGTATTTTTTGGGGGGTATTTGACAAAAATCAATCATATCTATCATCTTTCTACCATCCTAAGACCTTGTTTCAAAAGTACACCTCAATTTACTGTTAGTCCATCTGATGGACCCATTGACTTCCATTGAAAACACTCTATTGGTACTCCCAGCAAATTTTTACAAAATTAATTTATTTCATTTGTTTCAGCGGGCATCCTGGACCAAATACCTTGACATTTGACCTTAATATCTAACCTTGGATTTGGTCGAAAATTTGGGGGAAATTCGAATAGGTATGAAATGTTGGTATGAGGTATTAGGGAAGAAGTTACCAATGAATTATAAACAGTCAAAAATTTAAATTAATATTTATAAATTAGTACAGTATTCCCCTTAAGGTCCATCAGATGGACTAACAGTAAGTTGAGGATTATTCGTAATTGGGGTCCAAAAGTTGATATGTACCCCGCTTTTACATATCATGGCCGGTTAGCTCAGTTGGTTACATGTCATGGCCGGTTAGCTCAGTTGGTTAGAGCGTGGTGCTAATAACGCCAAGGTCGTGGGTTCGATCCCCGTACTGGCCACTTAGCTTTTGATAGGTACAATCCATACAACATGCTTGCAAAGTCAATGCTTACAGTAGCCTATTTCTATCAGAACTCATCTCCATCCCTCCACACACTGACACCTGCTTGTCAGCCAGGCTCTCTTGCACTCACTACTCCAAAGGAGTTGAGGCTCCTCTGGCTTTGTGTTCAGCCTTTTGGTTCACCTGCTCATATCATACCAGCACCTTTTACCTAAATCACACTAGTGGTGTCCAACTGTATTCACTTTATGTTGTTTCATGTTTACGCGTGGGTAAAATATGTAATCTCTGCAGCTCTTTGGGGTTTTTCTCTGCCACCACCAACACTTAAAGATAAACTGAACAACCTAAATGGGAGACTAATTCATTGTGGCTATTACAAGGAGAGGTGCAGAAACATGTTTTGGTGCTTCACTTAGGCTAGATCAGTGGTTTGCAAACTTTTTCTGTGATATAAGAACGTTTGCCCCTCACCCCCCCCCCCCCCCCCCCCCCACACACACACACACACCACATCCCAAAATGTGGCGTCACCTATCGTTTTATAGTTGTGAATTATTAATTGTACTATGATCTATAAACTCTCAGTTATTCAGTTTGTTTGACTGAAAAGGATAAATAAAATCAACTTCCCGAAGATTTGATACTATACAGTAGATTGCCTTCTGACATATTTCTTGTAAACATTCTTGAATATATTTTAACATTTAAAGTAAAAAATAACTTACAACAGTGCAGCAACTTAATAGTTCCCCACTTTTAACAGCAGGGGAGATTTTTATTCGGATATCTTGAGGTGAGAGGTCGAGGGACCCTTTGAAATTGTTTTTACATCGCCAAAATGTAGCCTAAATTTGGAACGTTATTTAGCCCCCTTGCTGACAAGTTAGCATGGCATGGTTGGTACCAATGGGTCATGGATGCCTGGCTTAGGTCTTCTGGTTTCGAAACCAGAAACCTCACTCTAGCTTATAAGCTAGCCCGATACAGCCTCTGAAAGAGAGTAACGAGAGAAGTTACCAATCAGAGGCACAGTGGGAGAAAGGGTTAAAAATTGGGAGTGTTGGCAGGTATGTCAACACTCCTCTGTGCCCCCCAGTTTGGGAACAACTGGGCTAGATCATGGCCACAAATATTAAGCTCAACAAATAAAAATAGACTTAACTTTAGTTTGTGCTACAGCTTGACTGTACTTGACCAGCCCTACATAATACCTATTAGGGCTTTCCATACAGTTATAACTGCAATGGAAATGACCAGTAGTGTGAGAAACCAGAGACAAGGGCCGGTTAGCTCAGTTGGTTAGAGCGTGGTGCTAATAACGCCAAGGTCGCGGGTTCGATCCCCGTACTGGCCAATTGGGTTTTAGTGAGGAAAACATGTCTCTGTATAATATCATCATCATTCATATAAAAGGGAGTAAGTTGGCTGTTTGTTTAATTTTTTGTCCCGGAAGTGATGTCACTCAACTGAAAGTGATGTCATCAGTGATGTCACTTCAGCAATTGTGATGTCACTAATGATGCAAGAAGGGAGCAAGTGGGTTCTGTCTGTCTCTCTGTGCCAAGCTGCGGGCAAGGCTGTGGAGCGGCCGAGCAGCAGGGCGGAGGCTTCAGGAGCAAGTTAAATAGCAAGTAGCCTATTCATGTTTTCTGTATTCATCACTAAATGGTAAACTACTTTCAGTACCCTTGAATAAGAGAATTGCACAGTTGCCATCAATTGTAATGCAGTTACAGACAGTAGATTTGATCGTTTGGGTAGGCCTATGGTAACTGAGTTAACCCTATGTGAAAACGTGTTCTTAAATTGTACCTTTAATTCTTTACACTAAAAGAAATAGGAACATTTTGAGGCATTGTTATTTATTGGTTATTATTGTGCATTGATTTTCTTTGTCTGGACCACTTGAGACCAAATTGGGTCGCATGTGGCCCGTGCACTCAAATGAGTTTGACAGCCCTCAGGACACATGGAATTGAAGTGGACTCTGTACTGGGCTGGACCAAGGTGAAGTGTACTCTATACTGGGCTGGACCAAGGTGAAGTGTACTCTGTACTGGGCTGGACCAAGGTGAAGTGGACTCTGTACTGGGCTGGACCAAGGTGAAGTGTACTCTGTACTGGGCTGGACCAAGGTGAAGTGTACTCTGTACTGGGCTGGACCAAGGTGAAGTGTACGCTGTACTGGGCTGGACCAAGGTGAAGTGTACTCTATACTGGGCTGGACCAAGGTGAAGTGTACGCTGTACTGGGCTGGACCAAGGTGAAGTGTACGCTATACTGGGCTGGACCAAGGTGAAGTGTACTCTGTACTGGGCTGGACCAAGGTGAAGTGTACTCTATACTGGGCTGGACCAAGGTGAAGTGTACTCTGTACTGGGCTGGACCAAGGTGAAGTGTACTCTATACTGGGCTGGACCAAGGTGAAGTGTACGCTGTACTGGGCTGGACCAAGGTGAAGTGTACTCTATACTGGGCTGGACCAAGGTGAAGTGTACTCTATACTGGGCTGGACCAAGGTGAAGTGTACTCTGTACTGGGCTGGACCAAGGTGAAGTGTACGCTGTACTGGGCTGGACCAAGGTGAAGTGTACTCTATACTGGGCTGGACCAAGGTGAAGTGTACGCTGTACTGGGCTGGACCAAGGTGAAGTGTACGCTATACTGGGCTGGACCAAGGTGAAGTGTACTCTGTACTGGGCTGGACCAAGGTGAAGTGTACTCTATACTGGGCTGGACCAAGGTGAAGTGTACTCTGTACTGGGCTGGACCAAGGTGAAGTGTACTCTATACTGGGCTGGACCAAGGTGAAGTGTACGCTGTACTGGGCTGGACCAAGGTGAAGTGTACTCTATACTGGGCTGGACCAAGGTGAAGTGTACTCTATACTGGGCTGGACCAAGGTGAAGTGTACTCTGTACTGGGCTGGACCAAGGTGAAGTGTACTCTATACTGGGCTGGACCAAGGTGAAGTGTACTCTATACTGGGCTGGACCAAGGTGAAGTGTACTCTATACTGGGCTGGACCAAGGTGAAGTGGACTCTGTACTGGGCTGGACCAAGGTGAAGTGGACTCTGTACTGGGCTGGACCAAGGTGAAGTGTACTCTATACTGGGCTGGACCAAGGTGAAGTGGACTCTGTACTGGGCTGGACCAAGGTGAAGTGTACTCTATACTGGGCTGGACCAAGGTGAAGTGGACTCTGTACTGGGCTGGACCAAGGTGAAGTGTACTCTGTACTGGGCTGGACCAAGGTGAAGTGGACTCTGTACTGGGCTGGACCAAGGTGAAGTGGACTCTGTACTGGGCTGGACCAAGGTGAAGTGTACTCTATACTGGGCTGGACCAAGGTGAAGTGTACTCTGTACTGGGCTGGACCAAGGTGAAGTGGACTCTATACTGGGCTGGACCAAGGTGATCAGCAGCGGGATTCAGCACTTTTGGAATTTGGAAGAAATGGTACAGTAGTTTATGTAAATGTCCCTATTGTGGGATTAATAAAGGATTATTTTATTTTATCTAATCGTATTGATACAATTGTTGTTTTTGGGTTCATTTAAGCACCATGCTGTTGACATTGGTGTCAGTAAACCCTAACGAGAATGGATTTGTTTGAACAACTGAACAAGTACTTCATTCATGTAAATGGGATTATTATGCAGAGTTGTCAAATTATGGAATGCAAACAGACTAATCGGACTATAGCCTTATTCACAGTATAGGCAATTATTGGGTGCATACAAACACAGCCTATATATAGAGCATCATGGCACTCACACTGTCAGGGCGTGCAATGCCTTTCCCACCACAAATGTCTGCACTCACAAAGGCACTTCAGATAAAAGCTTCCACCCAGTGGCATACACAGGTTTACCACCAGGTGCCTAAAAGCTACAGGTCTATAACCATTGATGCCGCACGCACGCACGCACGCACGCACGCACGCACGCACGCACGCACGCACGCACGCACGCACACACACACACACACACACACACTACTTACTTGGTAGATATTGCTCTTATTGTAGTGCATGTTCAGTATCCGGTAGAGCTCCGTGTCCCGGGCCATTCGCAGCTGAGTATCTCTGCCCAGACGAGGTGCAGCATCCCTGGGTGAAAAAGATAGATACAGATAAATAAAAATTATATGACGAAAAAAGTAATGTAAAAGACAATCCACTTCCTAAAGTGATTCTAGAAGTGTTGCAATGTGACGTTATGATGTATTTCACCCCTTAGAGTCCTAAGATTTTACAACACATCCACGTTGGCATCGTTTGCCCACTGAAAAACCTTTTTTCTTTTCTTTTTTACTGTTCATAATGTTCCTGTCTGAATGGACATGACAATGCTGTCCACTTCCTCTTTCTCCTGGATTGCCATAAAACCTCCAGCACACACTGAGTCTCAAATAGCTGCTAGTGTACAATAATTGACAGGGAATGTGTTTCAGTAAATAAACCCTTTCCTGAATATATGGCAAGTCAAAAATGGTTCATGTGCTTATCACAGTTATGACCACCTGCTCAACCAACCAAAACTTCAGCGAATGTTGAACAAATAGATATCAGAAGCAAATGAGATTACAGTACAGTAATCTACATGACTGACAGGGAAGGGACCTTGCCGCTTCAAACTTTTGCACGTTAAGACAGGAAAGCCTACAGCAGCATAACCTGACCCCGCCAGATGGGGCGGTATTGAGTTCACAAGTTCACAACACCACCACCGGATGTCGTTTGTGAAACAGAATGCGAAGCAAACCCATCCATCTGGCAGCGTCAGGTTAACAGCAGCATGGCACCAGGAAACATTCCCCCCCCTTCTTTTTAACCCCCAGCCATTTGTACTTAGGGTTAGGGTTATTCCCCCTGCTGTCCCGGTCATTGCTCCACCCCCTCTGCCAATCTGGGGAGAGTTGTAGACTAGCACATACTTCCTCATGTGCAGTCGCCAGCTGCTTCTTTTCACCTGACAGCGAGGAGCTTCGCCTGCAGGACATAGCGCAAGGGAGGATCATGCTAATCCCCCCAGTTCCCCTCCCCCAAAACAGGCACGCCGACCAACCCTAGTGCAGCGACCAGGACACCTAACCGGCTTCCCACCCGCAGACACAGCCAATTGTGCCTGTATGGACACCCGACCAAGTAGGAGGTAACACGGGAGCTCGAACCTGCGACCTGCGAGGGAATCTACTGCTACCCGGATGCCCAGGAGGACCAGGAAACGTTGCTATAAAATTCATTCTGCAAGCAAAAGTACACAGTGCTAGAGAGGCATAAATCCAAATCTAATTAGACAGGATGTCAGCTGCTTTAGGTAATCGCCTATCACCGCCCAGGCAATCGATGGAAATTTGAACCCATACGGACCGGGTGAGAGCCTCGCGGACGGCCTGTCGTGCGAAGCGCTCCATCTGGATGTAGAAGAACTCTCTGAAGTTACTGAACCACTTAATCAGCTGGGAGGTGACGCAGCGGTTAAACTGGGAGAGAGAGGGAGGGAGGGAGAGAGAGAACAGCAGGAGAGGGAGAGAGAAAAGGAGGACGGTCATTTCCTCATTTATCATTTATTAGATGATTTCATTTAGCAATAACGATGTATGAATGTGACTTCACTTCTGTCTTCAAAGAGAGCTCTAATAGTCTCCCATGCCAGTCTATCTCGTCCACAATCTTCAAAAGCTCCAGAGACAGTCTGCACTTCAGCCCATTTGCCGAGCTATTAAGCGATGGCACAGGGGTAGTCTCATGTAGTCAGACCCAACGTCTTACGTCAGCATGTTTCCAGTGACGGAGGGTCTGAATCACAAGTCAACTTTCCGGCTCCCGCCAAAAAGGCCGCCTTCAGGAAGCCTGCGGCGAAATCTGTTTGGATGGGCTGTTACAGAAGTCCGGTATGCCGCCGTCCGTGGTTGGTAACGCGTTACTTTACTGCCCAACACTGCTCACAACCTGCTCATCCAATATTTGTGCAGCAGCAAACACAACACTAGCTAACATACAGGAATGTGATAGGCTAAAGAAATACACTTCACCCCTCTCTTCATGAAACGCACGTTTTATTGCCACCTTTATTTGCATTTGACAGTGGCTTTGGCCTTGACACTAGCACAGTGGTAAACAAAGAGGGGACAAAGGTCTCTAGGTAAACGAGGCTAGCCATATTTCTTGGAGCGCGGCTTCAAATCTAACGCCGGCATGTTTGGTAGTGGTCAGATACGGGAACCAGCAGGGTGTCTGCATAAATCAATGACTAATAATACACCGTGGGATCAAATGTGGCTCACGAGCTTAACTGTACAGAACGTTCTCTTGTCTCTATACTGAGACGTATACCGCTTATATGTGTCATATATTAATATATGTAACAGGTGTTGCCATTTGCGGTGCTTAGAAGTGTTTCTGCTCTTAAAGGCCAGGATTGGATTGCACGAAGGACACAAATCACACACACACGCACACACACACACACACACGCGCACACACACACACACACACACACACAGACACGCTCATGCGTGCGCACAAACACACACACACACACACACACACACACACACACATACCTTGACGTCAGGGAAGTAGGTCTTGAGTGTGTTGGAGCTGGGGTAGCGTGTGTAGAAGAACATGAGCTTGGCTTTCTTCAGGTGGCAGGGAGACAAACCCTCCTGACTGTATACACTAGTTAAGGAGATGCTCTCTCTCTCTCTCTCTCTCTCTCTCTCACAATGAGCTTTATTGGCATGAAAATATCGGGCTTATATTGCCAAAGCAAACACATACGGCAGGGATACTCAACTTGCTTTGCCCGGGGGCCACTTTCCTGAAATGATAGAAGGCCAGGGGCCAGTTAATAAACAAACATACATTTTTCTTTAGCGGATTGTAGGTTTTTGGGGTGTCAGCCGGAGTTTAGTTTGACAATGTTGTGCACACCGGATAGTTAGTTAGGTTAGTTAGTTAGGTTAAAGTCCCTGGAAACCAAAATCCACAAAAACATTCTAACTATGTTATTTAGGGTCTTATGTTAGTAATTGTGTGCCTCAGAAATTATGATACATTACTTTCAACCCAAAGCCTTAAAATCGCCACTTTTCTACAAGGTCTGGATTTCCACTTCCTCATTGAAGAGAGCGGAGCGCGCGGTGCTAAAATGCAGGAGCTTATCACGTCATAAGATTTAATCGAATCACACACACGCATGCACGCACGCGCGCACACACACACTGACACATACACAGTAGCGCTGTGCACTCGCAGCGCAGCGGCGAGTGTGTTCGCCGAGCAACGCGCGCACACACACACACACACACACACACACACACACAGTCCATCTCTCTTTCCTTCTCTCTCTCTCTCCTTCTCTCTCTCTCGCTCTCCGTTAACGGAGAGAGAGGTCTCCTCCGAGAGAGGGAGAGAGAAAGGAAAATACCCGCTGCAGACGGACACGCCCACACAGTCCGCGGGAGAAAATACACTCTAAAATGTAATTGATTCTCATGACTTTTGCCATGACTGTCAAACCTAAATTTATATACTTTGCGACGTTCATCATCGTTCAAATTTGGCTGGTGGCTTATTAACATAGGTTCCTGTGATGTGATGAACTCAAAATGCTAAATAATAATAAAATATTTCTGGTTTCCAGGGACTTTAAGTACATACATAAGTGCCTGGGTAGCAAGCAGACGGCGGTATTTGACAATTTAGCAGCTATATCATAGATTATTGAAAGATATTCCATATTCCAGACTGAAATGCTATAACAGAAGTGGAGTATTGGCCAGAATGACATGAACATTTGGACACTTATTCAGCGGGTATCTTGCATGTTGCGTTCAGGTGCACTCTCAGTATTTTTTTTTTTGCAATTCCATCCACACAGGTGGCCACACATGTGGCCCGCGGGCCGCAAGTTGAGTATCACTGACATACGGTATTAACACGTTCACTGCCAATGACGTATTAATACGTCAAAAATAATCCAACGGTTGACTGCCAATGACGTATTAATACGTCAAAAAAATGATTTTTTTTTTTTTGACCATGGGATGTGCATCTAACCCTTTTACATCTCTTATATAATTATTGGAGCCACCGAACGTTTACAACCCATTCCACCGAGCCACTAAGTGGCGACAGTGCTCTCCTGACTAGAGGAAGGCAAGCAAAAAGCAGCCATTCTCATGAAAATGGATGGGGGAAAACGCTTTCGTTTTCGCGCTGATTGCTGGCGATGCGGGATTGCAAATTTGCATAATAGATTACAGGTGGAACACACTTTGAAACACGCAGCATAAATATGACCAGAATCGCAAAAGCTTCTCTCAACCAAAACTCCAAGAAGCGAGCGAGTCCATCCAGACTTCCTCAAACAGCGGCCGCGCAGACAGGCAGCAGCAGCAGCAAAGCAGTGAGACTGGTGACAAGCTTGTGACGGCCGCTGCAGCCAAGAAGAACGCCCACGGAGGGAGGAGTTGGAAGCAGAGGGGGGTTTCCTGCTGTTATGGAGGAAATTACTGTTCAAAACTATTGTTTAGATGTCTGACGTCTTACTGATGCCAAAAATGAATGGTTAAAGTGACTGTTCTATCGAATTTCACAAAAAGCCGTTTATCTCTGAATAATTTTTCTGACGCTGAAACCATGCTGTATTCAACTGCTAATGCTTACATAACTACTAACTCTACAAACTAACTCTTTTAGACAGAGAAAGCACACATTCTATTAGTTCTTTTGAGATATTGTGTGTTCACAAAATCTTAGCAGAAAAGAATCCTCGGGTCTTGAAAGATGAGCCAGAATCCTCAAAAAACCCCTCTGGCAGAAGCTAACTACAGTAAAAAAAAAAACATCTGGCAGTGAATGTGTTAACAATAATGCAACAATAATAATTATAAATAAATGTATACCTAATTGTACAATTTAAAAAAACTAATAAATAGGGCATTATAACTCAAATATGACAACCAATCAATCAACAGGCAAACAACAGTCAATATATACTATATAAAAAGAGAGAGAGTGGAAAAAAGAAAGAAAGAACAACCTGATCTGGTGGTGCTTCACTGGATGTCCCTCAGGTTGTGGCAAGAGGTCAGGTATTTAGTTGCCAATATGCAGCAATTTTGCTTTTTGCCTATAATAGGTATTTGAGTTTGTCCCCTTTTTGATTGTGTTTCAAACTCAAATTTGGTGGCAGAATTAATAATCTCTGCATATTTGTCGCAGTGCATTTTTTTTTGTATCTCAGTCTCTACTGTTTTTTTGTGTGCACACAGTGAACAGTCAAACAGACAAATATCTCTCTCTCTCTCTCTCACGCACGCACACACACACACACACGTCCCTCAGCAGAAAAGGATATCCCTCCAGGCGGCAGGTACAGCTCTCCTCCATCCATCCCTCCTCCTCTCATGCCTCTGTCCCTGTCTCTGTCGCCGTGGGCGCGGGCGAGGGAGGGGGGCTCCAGGTGGCCCAGCAGGGGCAGCGGGGGGAAGGAGGAGGGGCGAGACGGGGGAAAGTCCAGGAAGGGCTCGGAGGAGTTCAGGTAGTCCTTGTGGGACGAAGGGGGCAGGTGAGGGGGGAGGGCCAGGGAGCGGGAGAAGAGCTGCTGCATGGAGTAGTGCAGGAGGGGGAGAGGGAGAGGGGGAGGGAAGGAGGAGGAGGAGGGGTGGAAGGAGGAGGAGTCTTTGGGCTGCGAGGGGGGAGGCAGAAGGGAGGGGTGAGGGCGGGGGAGAGAAGGGTGGTGCGGGGGGAGGCTGGAGAGGTGAGTGGGGAGGGGCGGGCCGAGGAGCGGGTTGGCCTTCCGTCTGTCGTGGGACCGCCCAATCGCCGCCGGCGCCGCCAGCTCTCCCAGAGGCTCTCTGCGATGCGATTGGCCGGGAGGCGGGACGCTCCCCCCGTTGCTGCTCTTGTGGAGCTGCTTCTGCCTCTCTGCGTCCTGCCCTCCGGTTAGAGCTGCAACAATGAATCAATTAGTTTTCAACTATTAAATTAACTTTTAATTATATTTTTTTCTTATCTGATTCAAACTTCTTAACACCTTAAGTGCCATAGCCGAAATAATTCGTCTTACATAATCCAACGCTTGAGTGCCAGAGCCGAAATAACTCGTCTTACATGTTTTTTTGACGGTGGGACATCAATCAACCCCTCTTACATCTTCGAGATAACTATTTGGAGCAAGAGCATGTGTGTAATCTATTTTACCGACCACTAAGTGGCGACAGAGACCGAGAGAAGTCACAGCCACGGGACCCAAAAGCAGCCGCCTCCGCGGAAATGGCTTGGATTTTACAGTCAGAAGCCCGAGACACACACACAGAACGGACAGAGATCCCTTCCCCCCAGAGCCGCGGATCAACGCGCGAACACACACACACACACACACACACACACACACACACACACACACACACACACACACACACACACACACACACACACACACACACACACACACACACACACCGCGGGAGCAAGCTTGGCGATTTTACAGTAATCCAATCCATTTCAGGCAAGCAGGCAGGCAGGCACGCAGACAGACAGGCAGGCAGCACAACACGCTTCTGACACGCCCGCTGAAGCCAGGAGGAAGGAGGAGAAGACACACGGAGGGAGGAGTTTGAATGAGAGGGGTGTTTCCTGTTGTTATGGAGGAAATTACTGTTCAAAACTATTGTTTAGAATGTCTGACGGTCTTACTGATGCCAAAAATGAATGGTTAAAGTGACTGTTTCACAAAAAGCCATTTATCTCTGAATAAATTTCCAGAAGCTGAAACCATGCTGTACTCAACGGCTAATATCTACATAACTACTAACTCTGCAAACTAACTCTTTTAGACAGAGAAAGCACACATTCTATTAGTTATTTTTAGATGATTGCTGTTCATGAATTCTTAACAGAAAAGAATCCTCGGCTGTTCTAAAATGAGCCAGAATCGTCAAAAACACCCCTGGCACAACTTACCTACAGGAATGAAAACATGGCTGGCACCCAATGTGTTAAATGTCAGTATTTTCTGGTTTCTTTACTCCTCTGTGACAGTAAACTGAATATATTTGGGTTGTGGACAAAACAAGACATTTGAGGACGTAATCTTTGGCTTTGGGAAACACTGATCTGTGTTTTTCACTATTTTCTGATATTTTATAGACCAAACCACTACTGTATGATAATACATAATAATTACTGTATGACAATTCATGACAATGAAAACAATCATTGGCTGCAGCCCTACCTCCCGCTATCTCATCCTTGTCCCTCGCCCTTTCCTCTCCTCTCAACAGTCCCATCCAGACGCCTCTCTCTCTCCCTCGTCCGTTGTCTTCCGTCTCAAAGGCGATGGCGGGGGGAGGCGACGGAGGAGTGAAGTCTGTGGTCTCGGTGTACAGGCGGAGGACGCGGTCGATGACTCGGGCCACGGCGCCGCCCAGCTCCAGCTTCAGCGCCTGGGCAAACTTCTGCCCTCCCTCCTCCTCCTCCTCTTCCTCTCCTCCTTCCATCCCTCCATCCCACTCCCCTCTCACCAGCCCTCCGCAGCCCAGCCACAGCTGCCCCGCTCGCTCCATCAGCCCCTCCAAGCACAAAGCTCCTCCCCGTCCTCTCTCCATCCTCCCTTCTGAAGCTTTCTGCGCCTCCTCCCTTCGTTTGTGGAAGTTGTGGAAGGTGTCGAAAGGGGAGGCGGGAAGGAGCGAGAGAGATTCCTTTTCGGTCTCTCCGCCGTCAATCTCCTCCTCATCATACATCCCCTCTGCGATGTCCTCCTCTTCCATCATCCCTATGTCTCCCTCTCCCCCATCTGCTGCTCCTCGCTTTTCACTTCTGCAAAACACGTCAATGGCACCACTGTCAAATACTCACTAAATATAATTATGTTCAAATTTGACAATTTGATCATGCACTCAAAAGTTTGCTTAATTTTTCAAGCTGATTCATAATGCTGCTTGAGGAACTTTGTTACACTCAGCTCAGAAAAAACAACTTTTTTGGCTTCAGTACCCCCTTTCCATGACTTCTGAATCCAAGTACCCCCTTTACCCGACTACAACATTCTGCTTAGAAAACTGTCAGAGAAAACTATAGCATAATGATGCAATGAATGTATGATAACCCACCTTTTGAAGAATACCACATTAGAAACTAAGAAATTGAGCCAGAGTTTCAATGACTTAACCTGACGCTGCCAGATGGTTTTGTGTCCGAGCTCATGATCTTGCCCGAATCCAGCTGCCTTGCAAGGTTAGCAATTAGTGCCTCCTGAACAGATGTATTTTAACGCTTAATTTATTTTCATGATTTATTCTTACATTTTTCCATTTACCCCTAACATATTTTTTAAACTTTGTCCTGACTAACAAAACATTGGCTACTCACACAGCAAGGTTGCGGAAAATAGCAATTTGCTGAAACCTGGTCCATTACATGTTTCTCCTTGTTTTTTTTTTAATAAGGTTAATGTTCTTTGTACACGGTCCCTGTTGAAAAATAAAGACATTGATTCATTCACCTCCTTTTCTTCTCATCCTCGTGCGTGTGCTTCTCCCCGAACGCCCTCCACACTCTCTCCTGCAGGGCTCGCAACCTCTCTCTGGCCTCCTCCAGCTGCTCCTTTAGCTCCTCCCTCTCCCTCCTCCTCCCCTCCCTCCCTCTCTCCCTCCTGCTGCCTCCCTCCAGCTTCATCCTCTTCACCCTCAGGACGTCCCGACTCCACTCGGCCACCAGGGTGGCGTCACCGTGCCTCTTCTTCACCCCCAGCAAGCTCTCCTCTCCACCCATACCTTGCTCCACCTCTCCATCCCTCTCTTCCTCGTCCTCTTCCGTAATTCTGCTCCCCAAGAGTCTGTGCGCGCTCAGGTTTGTGTTGAGTGCGGTTAGTTGCAGTTGCCCCCCGAGCCTCCTGGGGGCGCCGCCTGGCTGGAGGAGGTGGTGGATGAGGGGATAGCCCGGGGGTCTGAAGGTGGGAGGGAGGCGGCTGCCATTGGACTGGGGATGAACACCGGGGAGATCTGATGCACAGAGAGAAGGGGCGAATGGGTGTATCCGGGGGGCGGAGTCATCAAAAAGATCTGTGGGGGAATCCATCACTGGAGAGAGAGAGAGAGAGAGAGAGCGAGACAGACAGACAGACAGACAGACAGACAGAATTGCTAATGTTACTTATGTTTTCGTTGTTTAGAAATGGTTGGAATAGGTGGAAGAGCATTTCAACACTGTTGAAAAAGCCTTTCAAAACCTCAACTCTTCAGGAATCCAGAAACACTGGCAAATTGTTGCCATTTAACCATGGCATTTAACACACTGTCAATGGTTCAGCCTATCAACTATCACTTAATAATAATATATGACATTTTTTATGCACTATTGATTACACCATGTTAAGTAATAAATAAAGGCCCATCATAATGGCATTACTGCATGGCACATATCTTCCATTTGTGGAGTCATAGTTTATTTCTAATCATGAACTAGCACAAATAGGTCTTCTCTGTTAACTCCTCTTCACACACCTCATGGTACTTTTGGGTCAACATGTGTTGGTAGGTACTGACACATATATTGTGTTGAAAATTACATAAGTGTGCGGTCTCAATTTAAACCAGACAAATGGATGGATGTGTTTTAATGCAGGCGAGTATGGTAAAGTAGTTAGTAGTTTAAAGAAGCGAGTATGTCCAAACGGTTCCTGCGGTCACTCAAAGGGCGAGGAGTGGACACTGTGGCTGTTTGATGACCACCCAACATGTCGCATGAGGAAATGGCACATTGCAACACTGAACAAAAGCCACTGAAAGACAGACAGAGAGAGGGTGTCATGGCGGTCGGGGTCAGTGGGCTGGACGCTATGCTGGTACTGTACGGCGGGTTAACATCTGGCTCATGATCTTTGTCACTTATCACCCCCGTCTGTCCATGCCATCTTTCCTGTGCCTGTCCATTGTGTGCTGTCTAAGAAAGCACGACTGCCATGAAATCTATTTACAAGGTTTTAGAAAGGAGGGGCAGGTTACTGTGTTTATTCATAGCTGGCTGCAATAGTATTTTATCTGGATATGGATATTCAGTGATGTAACGATCCTACGAACCAAGGTAACACAACAGTGATCAAAACAAATCACGCAACATTTTTGCTGGAATATGGTGGAAAGTATTTTTTTTATATTTGTTTGCCAGAAATTCTGCACAGCCTCTTTACAATACCTGGGGAAATCTCTCGCGTGGAAAGTGCACTAGTGAATGTCGTCGGGCTTATGAAAAATACAGTATATTTGACTATACTCCATTTCAGTGTGTGAACATCAACATACCCGTTCCTTTTCCCCTCTGTAACGTCCTCTCTACACCTCTCTCCCCTTTTTCCTTCCTCCCTCTCTACTCCCCTCTCATCCCCCTTTCCTCTCTTCCCCTCTCTCTCTCTCTCTGTTATCAGTTCAGACAGCTTGTTAAGCACTGTTTGATCAGAGTGTTTACCGTCAAACACGCACACACACACACACACACACGCACACACACACGCATACACGCATGCACGCACACGCACACACACACACACACACACACGCATACGCACACACACGCGCACACACACACACACACACACACAAAGGGAAAGAGGCTGAGTGAGAGAGGGCTTACAATGGTCAATGGTCCTTAGGGAGTGAAATGGAGTGAGAGCGGTACTGTGTTTGTGTGTGTGTGTGTGTGTGTGTGTGTGAACAGTAGTCCTACTTAGCTTCGATAACACCCCTAATCCACTTCAGATGGATACACTACCACTCGCTGAATAGATGGACAGATGTAAGGACAGACTGACAGAGTGGTATAGTAGACCGAAAGGGTACAGAGCACGCACACACACGCACACGCACACGCACACACACACACACACACACACACACACACACACACACACACACACACACACACACACACACACACACACACACACACACACACACACACACACACACACACACAGATGGATAGATGGATGGATGGATGGATGGATAGTAGGGCTGCAACTAACGATTATTTTCATTATCGATTAATCTGTCAATTATTTTCTCGACTAATTGATTAGCCGTTTGGTCTACAAAATAGCGAAAAATGTCAATCACTTTATCCCCAAAGCCCAAGATGATATCCTTTAGGGATGAAATGATTACCTGTTTAATGATAAACCTGTTTAAATTTTTTATTATCATTTTGGTCACTATAATCGTGATATGAAATGTTCATACGGTTTCATCTCCAATATCCTCAAATGACTTTTTTTGTCCTGACCAACAGTCCCCAACCCAGAGATAATCTTAATCTAAGTTTACTGTCATAGAAAACTAAAGAAACCAGAAAATATTCAAATTTAAGCTGGAACAAGAGATTTTTTTTCTTTCTTTCTTAAAAATTAGTCTAAACGATTAATCGATTATAAAAAAAAATGTTGCCAATTCATTTTATATCGATCGACTAATTGGTTAATTGTCGCAGCTCTAATGGATAGATGAGAGATTAGTGGACCAATGCATAGGTCCCCCAGTGCAACATGAAGAGAATAATCCTCCTATAAATAGCTAAATATCAATTATTCAAATGCCCTGTTCACTACCATAATACAGCCCAGATGGCAGGCCAGCCAATGCGCTTATATCAGGGACAGATTAGCTTTTCAAAGCCAGGGGAAAGTCAAACAAAATATGAACACTACGCAATGAAAATGAAAGCTATTAACTGCTAGATTAGACTTAGGAATAGTTTGTTCTTAGACTGGTGCAGCTCATTTCTGGGTGAACAGAAGCAAGTAGTGAATAATACCATTGGGAAAATTGACAAGAGAGGACGGGCACGCTGAATAAAGCAGACAACTTATTAAATCATGGATAAGCCACTTGTAGGGAAATACATTTGGAAATTATAGCCTACACTAATACCCCAAACAGAAAAAATGCATACATTCCCATATACAATTCAGGAATATCTTTCAAAAATTTATCAAAAACTATTGGCCTACAATTTCCTATTTGGCACACACTTATATCCAAAGTGACATACACACAATTTTAATACAACACAAGCATGATTTAGTCTTGAGAGAACAACGAGAATAAGTGCCATAAACCTATATGTTCTGGTCCGACCTGGCGGACATACAGTAGCCGGTGGTAGGAGGCAGAGCATAGAGGCGATAGAGGCAGAAAGATTTATCTTTGTTAATATACAGTCCATCAGGTGAGAAGGTGAGGTACGTTTGGTAAGTCGTTCCACCACCGAGGACCCACAGAAGAGAAGAGTCTCGCTAGAGACTTAGGGCCTTTTGTTGTGGTGGCAGCACCAGGCGCCAGCGTAGTGGGCGGACCGCGGGAGCGTAGGCCTGAATGAGGGAGTTCAGGTAGGTAGGAGCTGTTTTGGTTGCTGCTTTGTAGGTGAGCATCAAGGACTTGAACTTGATACGTGCAGCAACTGGGAGCCAGTGGAGGGATATGAACAGCGCAGTGACATGTACTGTGTACGTGCTCTTTTGGGGCTGGTTGAAGACCTGGCAGACTTTGCGGGAATGAGCTGAGCTGAATCTGTATCATTACAAAATCAGTAATCTGACAACTGCAAACAGTTTTGCAGGCATTTATTTAGTGATGTCATTTGTGCATGAATGACATCACTGGTCCACAACTTCACTCAAATAAACTCTCAATAACTGTCAAACTAAATGAATGCCTGCAAAACTGTTTACAGTTTTCATATAGGCTACTGATTTTGTTAATGATACAAAGCTGGTTGAAAATTGGCGGAATGTTCCTTTAAACTGAAGGTGCCGTTCCTTCATGCCGAGATATCGGCAAAGGCATGGCGATATCCGTGCCGACTCTGCCGAGAATGCGGGGTCGCCTGGCGGAAACGATAAGATCTGGGTATCATCATCAGCATATGAATGGTATGAGAAGCCATGATGTGAGCTGTTGACTGCTCCTCCAAGTGAGGTGGTATTGAAAAGAAAAGGGGTCCAAGCACTGACCCTTGAGGTTCCCCGTGTGGACATGCATTGGGCTATTGACTTTCATTAAAAAATATACTTTGAGTGGCCAAAATATACAATATGTGAATAGATAATAATAGCCTATATTTTACATAGATTAACAGATTTATATCATCAACAGCATATAAAATATGTCAAAAATATATTTTGAATGTCATCTGTATGTACAAATACATTATTGGGTTAAATTCCTTTGTATATTTTTTTTACACTATCTCTAAACTGTAGCTATAGTGATATTTATTATTATTATTATTATTATTATTATTATTATTATTATTATTATTATTGTTGTTGTTGTTGTTGTGCTATTATTTCAGTAGGCTATGATGAAAGCCAAAAGTTGGATGCATCTTTTCTAAACGAGACCCCGACCCACCCGCGTGCGTGCGCATGGCAACATCTGCCGGGGAGAGAGGAATCCACTTCGCTGCACGAGCTGTCAGCGGTGCGCGCGCCGGTGCGTCCGTTGGCTAATTGGCAGCCCGTGGACTAATGTCGCAGTATGATGAAGGAAAAAAAACAAACATAACACAATACACAGAGACGCACGTAGCCGACAGTCACTCACTCTATAGCCTGCTACATCGCTATCAAATGTGGGAAGTACATTTCACTGTATGAAAACTATAAACACTAAAACATTAACTCGCTCACCATGTCACCAATCACAGAAGGGAGCACCGGCGGAGTCCTTTCTCCGAGGTTGTCGGCTCCGGTGTCTGTCCGCTTCGCCTCGGTCTGTGTTCAGCTGGCACCGGACACACCTCGGTCATCGGAAGAGCGACTAGCTTTCCTTTCCTGCTATTCCTCGCTTCACTTCTCCTCTGTCTCTCTCTCGCTCTCTCTCTCCCGCTGTCTCTCTCTCTCTCTATCTATCTATCTATCTGTGGCTGGCTGGCATCACCCTTCACGCGCGCTGTTCCCGCTGTGGAGTGGCGCGCAGTGGGCTCGAGAGCTGTCCACTTGATGGTCAGGTCCCTCCCCTCCCATGTTGGCATGACCCCAGGCGCGCGAGCGCGCACGCACACACGCACTCGCGTGCACACACACACACACACACACACACACACACACACACACACACACACACACACACACACACACACACACACACACACACACACACACAAAGCCAGGTTGGAGCACAAAGCCAAAATTAATTACTCATCATCACTCTTATATCATAGGCAAAGTAATGCATTGCAGGGATGATGTATTTTTGTAGGCCAACTCAGCTAGTCAAGTTCCGGTTCACAAAAAGTCAATGTGATTTTTGTATGGGGATTTTGGTTAAATGCATGAGATAAGGACCACCATGTCTTTTGAAGCATTTTCTGAAAATTGTGATTAAAAAAAGAAAAGAAAAACGCATTTACGCTTCAAAAATCATAAAAGTGGTCCTCATTTGTGAAGATTAACTTGCTGAACCCAAAGTTCACTGTTTCATAAACTTTTGTTAAGCACCGACCTTATTTCAAGCATTTAACCAAAATCCCATTGGCTTTTAGACAAAGGAACCAGAAGTGTTAGCATCCAGGTCTTCCAGACTCATTCCTGCGGTCATTTACCGTGGTTCTCAAAGTGGGGTCCGGGGACCCCACAGGGTACCTCGAGGGGGTTCCAGTCATGGCTTTACTTTCTGTAAAAGCAAAAATTGTATCAGATGGGGGACCCTGGGACAAAATCTTATCAAATGGGGGTCTGTATGTCTAATTTGTGTTTACAAGTTTGAGAGCCACTGCTCTCTATCTAACTTGATACTTCACAGGATACCTCTACTAGTTACCGGTACATTAGCTTTGCGCACGCACGCACACACACACACACACACACACACACACACACACACACACACACACACACACACACACACACACACACACACACACACACACACACACACACACACACACACACACACACACACACACACACACACACAAGATTAGGGCCTAGAAATGTATAAATAGGATATGACAATATGCACCGGGCACTTTATTATGAACACCTAATAAAACTAATACTGGTTAGGTGTCAGCTTTCAGCTCTGTGTCAACTGGCTACCAAAGTGACATCCGCCTCCAGGTTCAACGTTGCATTCTGAAGCTTTTCTGCTCACCACATAACAGTTGTAAAGAGGTTATCTGAGTTACTGTCTCCTTTTCTGTCAGCTCCAAACAGTCTGGCCATTCTCCTCTGACCGCTCTCATCAACAAGGTGTTTCTTCACACCATTCTTCTGTGTAAACTCTACTGTAGAAATAGCAACAACCATGCCACGGTCAAAGTCACTGAGATATCACATTCTTAGCCCATTCTGATGTGTGGTGTGAACATGAACTGAAGCGGTTGACCTGTATCTGCATTATTTTCATAATTCTATCCATAGGAAACACAATGACAGAATGTATGACTATTTTGGTCATGTGTTTCATACACTTTCTACATATAAAAGCAAAAAAAAACAGATGGGGGATCCTGGGACAAAATTTTATCAAATGTTAAACGTATAAACGTATTAAACGTGGTCTAATTTGTTGTGAAAAAGTGTGAGAAGCACTGATCTTATGCATTGCACTGCGCTGCTACGCGATTTGTTAAACGGATAATTGCACGAATAAGCAGGCGTTCCTAATAAAGTGCTCGCTATCCAAGATTCACGATTATTTCATTTGTCCTGAGGGAAAACATAGCAGGTAATACAGTACATGCAACAGTTGGTGCAATAACAAGAGAAAAACAATTGCATAGCACAAAAGTGCAAACATACAGTTAAAGTCTATTCATTCATTCCAAGTACATTCGACATTGCGTGTGACCTGAGTTTAGGAGACTAATCTGTTGAGGTATATTTTCTTGTTTTTAATTGGATCTCTGCATTGTCTGCCTGATGGGAGCAGTTTGTATTCTGAATACAAGACATGTGAGGGGTCAGTAATGATGTTCCTATAGTTTGTTTTCTCAAACAGCATTTGCAGGGTAGGGTGCTCTCTCACCCCCATCACTTTCATTGCAATATGATAACCAGTCTATTTTTTGTGATTTGAACGGTTGCCAAACCAAACAGACATTCCATAAGGTACGATGCTCTCTATCGCAGCATGATAGAATAACATCAGTATAGCCTCTGTCCGACCCCAAACACCCTGTCTTCACAGGAAGGAAAGTCACTGCTCGATCCTATGCACAGTGTTCACATGGATATTCCAAGACAAGTTACAATTATGCGCACCCAAGTATTTGTAGGAATGAACCTGAGCAATATGGGCATTGTGGACCATAGTGGAGAATGATCAAAAATAATTTCATTTTTTGGGGTGTTTACAATGAGGCGATGGTCCTCACCATTGCATGAACTTTTTTAACCTCCAGACTATAGCTAGAAATGTCAATGTCTGTGTCCATAAGACCCAAGATGGCAGTGTCGTCGGAAAACTTGACAATGAAAACTCTGGGATGACTGCTTAATATGCAATCGTTTGTATACAATGGAGCATACCTTAGAAGTAGAACAGATAGATAAATGCATGGCTGGATCGGATGAATGGATCATGTCCCTTGATCTCTTTGAGGAGCTTTTATCAATGGCGTAATGCCAATGCCAAGTATTGAAACTACATTAGAATATATTGAAATTGGAGACACTGAGTTTATTGCAGCATATGGGCAGCATTTCTCTCCTATCCCCCATAGCCAAGTGGTGATTCATTAACAGTCTTATCTCATCGTAGGAATTTTCTTTAGCCTTGAAATAACAGAATGGAAATGATATCTTCTCACACACACGGTTCTTTGTAAACTACGCAACTGGATTTTTGTTCCAGTGTGGAATCTGCACAATGAGTGGAAAGTTACACAGCTTTTGGGGGATTTGAGTTGTACATTTTCTTTAATAGGATATATGGGACATAATTACAAAAAAAGTTAACGGCAATCCATTACATTTCCTGTAAAAAAGACAAAAATATCTGATTTCATACTTTGAGTGATTACTTGTTGGATTAGCTACTACATTTTGTGAGATAGTGGGCACAAATGTTACACAGATCATGTTACACAATTTGAAATAACATTGACAATGTATAGACGGTTTTAACTTGACAACAAAAACATTCTAAATTGAACCCCCGCTCACTTCCTGTTGCAGTGTTTGCTATGGACATAAAAGAAAAAAAAACATTCAAGTGCAGGACTGACCATTCCGTGAAAACCGTCTATACAGCTGAGCGGCGAAAACAAAAGTAACGATGTCAAGTGAATATTTCTGCAGTTTGCCGAATGCTGAGAAAAAGGAAGTGCTGTGGGGTTGCGCTCTGGTGAAAACCGTCTATAGACAGAAAAACACAATTAAAACTACAATCTGTGCCTTCGTGGATTTGGAGGGCATAATCCATCACCAACTAACCGATCAGCCATAATCAGATTTAATCGCTGTGCTGGCGTAATCCCACACCAATTAATCTGAAGGTAATCTGCAATCTGCAACAGATTACATTTTAAAAGTAACCTCTTTAGACAGCAGCCATGCTTACTGCAACACAAGGATACACCAGCAACATTTTGCGGCAACATAGATGCCAATTCTGCCTATACAATTCAGAACAAATGACAGTGTTTTTTCTCTCCTCTACACCTTTGGTCTTCAAAGCCCACACCATGTTATCCACATTCATATCTTCCATATTGCCTAAAAACATCAGCAGGGTGCCTTGGCCTTTAAACGGTGGTGACGCAGCAGCAGCAGCGCTAACATTTTGTTGAACTCTGATGGGCAACATGTGCCCCCATGATTTGCCTCCACATTGTTGCTTTAATCACAGAGAAACATGCCGTTTCCAGGAAACATTTCAATAGATGCTTGACCCTGTAGAGCACTTTGGTACCTGTTGCTGGGCACATTGCCCATCTAATCCACAACAACAGAAAGAGCAGACCCTAACATGCCAATTTCCATTCCTCAGTTTAATCTTTCGCTTCCGCTCCTGTTGTCTCTTTTTGAGTCACTTGTTTTTCCATCGACTGCATTCCCCGAGTACCCCCCCCCCCCCTCTCTCTCTCTCTCTCATCGCCTCTTTCTCCCTCTCTCTACTTTTGATCAAAAACGCTGCGGTTAGGTACTGACTGAAAGGTCGCCGTTGTTATGGAAACGAGGCTGGTAACAAAAGCTGGACACAAGGGTGCAGAGAGAGGGGGGGAGAGAGAGAGAGAGAGAGAGAGAGAGAGAGAGAGGGGTCTGAATAAACACAAACATGCAGAGAGGAGAGGCCGGGAGAGAGAGAAAGCGAGAGAGGTCTGAATAAATAAAAACGTATGCAGAGAGAGCAGAGGCGAGGGGAGAGGAGGGAGGAAGAGAGAGAGAGAGAGAGAGGGGGGGGAGGTCATGAAATGACGGCTTTATCCATCTGCAATAATAAATAACAAAAGATAATACCAGGTTTTATCATTCTGGGAAGGCGGCAGGCTATAAAGGTGTGTGAGTGTGTGTGTGTGTGTGTGTGTGTGTGTGTGTGTGTGTGTGTGTGTGTGTGTGTGTGTGTGTGTGTGGAGATATGAGGATGTGGGAGAACACAATTGATAGATAATACATGGATCCGCTGCGCTGCACAAGGTGGAGAATACTAAAAAGCACAAATTGTCCACATCCGACCAAAAAGCCTAAAAGTGGGCTCATAATGATGTTAACCACTTAGACCCACATCAAACTCTTCCACTGAACATACACACACACACACGCGCGCGCGCGCGCACACACAAACACGCACACGCGCACGCACACGCACACACACATGCACACGCACACACTTCAGTGCAAGCATGTAGGTGCCAGCCAGCCATATAAATAGGACATGGAGAGAGTGAGAGAGGGGGAGAAAGAGACTGACAAAGAGAGAGAGAGGGGGAGAGAGATGCAATGAAAAAGAGCTTATGAATTCAAAGGGGAGACAGGGAGGATAGAGGATGTAGAAAGAGAGGGAAGAGGAAAAGCCCCAGAGAGGAGGAGGGAGGGCGAGAACAGGAGGGGGCGAGGATGGACAGATATGAGAGAGGAATCGATAGACAGCATAAAGTGTATGTTCATTGATTTAGTTAGAGGGAGAGGGAGAGAGAGAGGGAGCAAGCGAGCGGGGGGAGGGCGAGAGAGAGAGCAAAGGAAAAAGAGGGACAGGAAGGGTGGGAGAGTAACCCAATCACCAGAATAAAACAATGTCATTTTACTTGAAACGAGGGGAAATTTCAATGTAAACGCCGGATAATTTCAAAACCTTGCCACCTTTCCAATGTTAAACACAAATAAAACAACTTGTTATGTTTAGGCAAGTAAAACAACTTGGTTAAGGTTAGGGTTATGGTTTGGGTTAGGCTTAAAGCCCCCCTCAAGTCAGTGTTTCTACCCGTTTAATGGTTGCTGTTCTATTTCAAACGTTCTAACTAGGGATGTCCGATATTATTGGCCTACCGATATTATCGTCCGATATTAGCATAAAAAAATTCATATCGGAAAATATCGGTATCGGTTTTCATGCCGATATATATATATATATATATATATATATATATATATATATATATATATATATATATATATATTTTTTTTATACAGGGTGAGTCTCACTGAGAGCAATGCTCTCTTTTTCAGGGGTGCCCTGTTCACATTCACACACACATTCATACCTGGAAGCTGACCAGTACAACCACAGTCTGATCTGCTGGCCACTGATCAGCTCCACTTGAACCGACGACCATCTGGTCACAAGCTCGCTTCTCTAACCGTTGGGTCACCACTGCCCCAATAACACTTACAACTTTAACACAACATGCATATTATATATTAAACTCTTCATCTACATTAAGCTACATTATGTAACTTGTTACCTGAAATTTTGGTGAAAAAAAAGCCCGCTTATATCGGTATCGGTTGATATCGGTATCGAAAATTAAGAGTTGGACATTATCGGATATCGGATATCGGTAAAAAAGCCAATATCGAACATCCCTAGTTCTAACGTTCGAGTGCCTGCTATATAGTCGCACATCATCTGATTCTGCACCAAAGGACTTACATTGATAAGAACCAAAGGCTAATATGTTCCGCTGCAACATCATGGTGGCAGTGCTATTGTCAAAAAAGCATAATCGCTTCATCTCTTGCCTTCAATACTCTTTGTCTGCAGACTCTGCACTACAGCGCAAGTTACGGCGGGAACAGACTGTTCACGCCATAACTTGCGCTGTATCCCGTCCGTAAGTTTAGCTTAGCTGCAAGCCACATTATTGGTGAGATATCAACAACCCTGCTGCGGATCTCAAAGCTGATGGGCTTATTGGAAAGAGCATGACTCGAAATGGTTAACAAGCAAATGTTTTGGTCACTCAGTGGCATTTTGAGCCCAAAACGTTGTTACAGCAGCAGGCAGTGGCCTTGGTAGCTAGCTGTAGCTGTAGCTGTAGCTAGCTAGCAGCTAGCTAGTTGATATGCCAGCTCGTCCTCAAGTCAGAATCGAAAAGTCATTACGTATGACTATAGCATTCCATTGAGTCATACGCACAAAATTAGCTTATTTGTCAAAAAATATTTGGCGAAAAGTCTGGCTAATCCACATGGTCAGAAACATATGAAAAGTCTTAAAAATGTCAAAATACACTGGAGAAAACGTTAACTCTGACTTACAGTTGAAATGTCGACTTTGAACACACTGGGAGGCGAACACGGCTCTCCGGTGTGAAAGGCAATCCGACCGCAGTGCCCTTACTGGCCACCGTGCTCTTTCAATAGCAGACTCTATGACGTTACACGTATCTAGAAATGATATGCAACATATTTCTTGGTTCAGAAACATTGACATTCTACATATCCGTGGATTGCAGAAAGGTACAATGCCAACGTTTTATTCTGCCGATCTGGCTGGAAAGGGCGTGGAGGAAAGCAAGAGAAAGAGGGAACCAGGTGGAGAGGTGGAACAATGGGAAAGAGAAAGAGGGGTGCAATAAGAGAGAAAGCGACTCGGTCAGAGAGACGGCTACAAAGACAATGGGAGAGAAAATCCAATACATCTCATAAAATAAATATCCATACCATTTATTTCATTATTTATATTCAGTTGTATTAAGATGTGTTTGCCAATAATCATCTAACATGCATGGCTATAAAGGAGGCTGAGCTGACAGGAACATTGTAAGAGAGAACATGAGAGAGAAACACAGAGAGAGAGATGGAGACAACATGAGTGAGAGAGCAGATGAGGGAGAGATAGAGAGACAGAGTTTGAGCGTGTGTGTGCGCACACATGCGTGTGTATGGGTGTGTGTGTTTGTGTGTGTGTGTGTGTGAGAGAGAGAGAGAGAGAGAACTGTACTCAAATAGCTGAGGGCAAGGTGACAGAGACACAGAGAGAAACCAACGGACAGAGAGGGATAACAAGCTCATTGGGGGGATTGTGTGTGTGTGTGTGTGTGTGTGTGTGTGTGTGTGTGTGTGTGTGTGTGTGAAAGAGAATGAGAGAGACATAGACAGAGGGGTGGAAGGGGCGAGGGATAGAGGAAGTTGAGGGAACAAAAACAAAAAGAGTGGATGTGCGCGTGCGTGTGGACAGCCAAAGGTGTGTGTGTGTGTGTGTGTGTGTGTGTGTGTGAGTGTGTGTGTGCATAGACAGCCGAAGGTGTGAGAGTGTGTTATGTGGTTTAATGATGACCCACTGGGCATGTAGGTCATAATGGCCTGTGTGTCAAAGCCATGACTGTATGCCTGTACGCATCCATTAGTGTGTGTGTGTGTGTGTGTGTGTGTGTGTGAGAGAGAGAAGAGAAACTCATGAACATTCACGGCATGTGCAGGTGCAAATGCGACTGTCTGCTTCTAACACACATTTGCGCGCAGGCACGCATGCACACACACACACACACACACACACACACACACACACACACACACACACACACACACACACACACACACACACACACACACACACACACACACACACACACACACACAGGCTACTTTAATTCAAAACCATGATTGTTCATTGTTCAACTGGCAGGTTAATGTGAAAATGTGTGTATTCTGTGTTTGTCTGTGCAATGAACTGACTGAATACGGATTCATTTAGTCTTCCAGAGAGCTAGTGTGTCTGTGTGTGTAGCTGAGGACCAATTTGAGTTTTATACATGGGGACAGGCTTTCTTTGTCACATTGCAAAGCAAAGTACTGAAAGCTGCAGTTCCTCAAATGGCCATTTGAGGCTGGTTGCAGAAACAAGTCAGTCCCCATTCACCCCCATGTTAAAATGCCTGAGTTTACAGCATAAACATGTAAACATGTTTATTATACATTATTTATTATAGCCTGGTTCAAAACGCGGTTTTGGTCTCTATAGCTACGTTTTACCTTTCATGCCAACTGTATGGGGTGTGAATTTGTATGTAACTCACCCGTTTAGAGTAAATAATAGACAATAGACTGCTTTGGGTGTGTGACAGGTCGCCTGTCCAGTGATGGCGCAGCTCACCGATCACAGACCAATAGCAGGCGGAGCTGCGGCTCTATGCGAAACGGCGTGTCTTGGGCGAGCTGTGCAAGAACCAAGATGGCAGCGGCCAAAACGCCAAACTAGAGACTTCAAAACGGGACTCCACAAGCCAATGGGTGACATCACACGCACTCTGCCCATCTCTTTATACTGTATTGTACAGACTCCGCCCATCTCTTTATACAGACTATGGTTTTATACCTGGGAGGTGGGGACATTTTGGCCGGTCGTCACTTCCTCACACACCTCCAAAGGGCTGTTTGAAGGTTACGACTTGGTTTTAAGGGTTCGGTTAGAATTGGGCTTTAACTACAAGTGTGCATGATGGCTGCCTCACGTATACGGCATCTGTCTATTTTTAAAATGTTCTTGAAACAAAACAAGAACAAGACAAACAGGCTCAGACATGGGGGGTGGGGGGTGGGGGGGGGAGCGGGACACATGCCACGACGACACTCAATATTACAGTTTTGTAATATAATATGGTGCTACCAGCAGGATAGGGTGCTTATGTGCGTCCAAGAGTTGTTGTGTAAGAGGTCAATGAGGAACTAGCCAGGCAAGTCACCTGCTGCCCCTAACCTCATCGAGGTAGGCTAGAAAGGGGTCCCAAATAGTTAGACATTTTTTAATTGAGTTGGTCCTTAGGGACCGGAGTCTCTCCATCCGTATAACAGAGATCATGTCAACAGTCGTCCCCAGTGTCAGAGACTGTTGCACAGCTGTAGGGAAGTCCAGAGAGGTCTCCGAGCAGCCGAAGATGGCGAGTTCTGCCTCCGGCTGAAGGGTTATTTTGTAGGCCTATAGAGTACCAGTCAAATATTTTTGCCCAGAATCCCGTCAGTGAAGGGCAGAACCAGAAAACATGAGAGAGAGTGCCCTCTGACGTCCGACACCTGTCACACAGTGGTGAGACAGAGGGGAAGATCTTGTGCAACTTATGCTTAGAATAGTGAAGACGATGAGCGCATAATGCGTAGTGTTAATTTGGATAGGATGTGCACAAGCAACGTGCCAAACGGACACAGGATACGCACGCGAATGCAAAGCCAACAGCAAGTATATCTCCGCCCTAAGGATTAGGAATATAGTTGGAGCTAGGGAATGCATTATGTCATTATGTCCTCACTAAGATGCTATACTGGCTTGTGTCTGTGTGTATTGGCACAGCAAACTCACTGGATACACACATGCAAAGTGGGTCTCTTACTGTGTGTCCAAGAGTGTGTTTGGTCAGAGGTTGGAAAAGCAGTTTTTCTAGCTGATAGGACTGAGAGATACTCACACACACACACACGTTCACCTACACACGGCATGCATTGCGTTTTCACATGTAATTTAGCCTATGCACACACTCAAGCAGCAGCACACACACGTCCACAGCTGCCCTACATGCCCTACATTGAATTATGCACAATACACACACACACATCTCTCTCTCGCTAACACACACACACACACACACACACACACACGCATCTCTCTCTCTCACTAACACACACACACACACACACACACATCTCTTGCTCTCTCTCTCTCTCGCTAACACACACACACACACACACACACACACACACACGCACGCAGAGGAAGCTATTATGCTCTCAGGCTTGGAGTGTTTTGATGGTATAATTGCAGTGACCAGTGAGGAGAGGGAGACAGAGGGAGGGATGGAGAGAGGGATGGACGGAGGGAGAGAACGAGTGCAGAGTGCTGACACTCTCAGCATGCTAATGTTGCCAGGCTCTACCTCCCTCTGCTTCTATCCCTCCATCTCTTTGTCTCTCCATCCTCCTCTCGCCTCCTCTGCATTTCACAGGTGCAGCGCTACTGAGAGAGAGATGGACAGAAAAGGCAAAGAGAGAGAGAGAGTGAGAGAGGGGAAGAGGGGGGCAAATGAGAGGAAGAGAGGGATATATGAAAGAGGATGGAGCAATGTTATCTCTCTCTCTCTCTCTTTCCCTGCCATCACTCCATCCTCTTCAAGCTCTCCACAATGCTCCAAACAAAGCGGGTGAAAAAAGACAAAAAAGAGAGGCGTAGGGGGGGGGGGGGCAAAAAAAGAGGAAGAGGGAGGGTCAGTGTTTTCCATCCCTTTAACAATGGAGGGATGATCTCCGCTTATCCTCTAATCACATCCCTCCTTTTTTCCGTTATCTCTCTCTCTCTGGTCTAGAGAGAAAGGGTTGGCCTTTTCCTCTGGCAGCCCCTCTCTCTTTTTTGTTGCCGCTCCGTTTGTTTGTCCTTCGTCTATCCCTCTCTCCATCCCTCTCTCCAGAGGGCTTGTGCTGTGTGACACCGATCGTTTTCCTCTTCCCCCTGTCGTCCGCACTCTTCTTCACCCTCTTTCTCCTTCCTATCCAACCCCCACCTCCTCTTCTGTTTAGCTGGTCAAGTGGTCAGATGTGACCAAAAAAAGACAGACCAATCAATCTCTAGCTATAAATATATCAAGCTGAAAGGTAGGTTTCAGTCTGGTTCATGACCTTTGTCACATTATCGTCCCCCTCTCTCTGTCTCCTGTGTCTCTCCTATCACTCTCCACTCTACAGCTACCCAATAAAGCCGAAAGGTGCTGAAAAGGAATCTTAAAAAAAGATATATCATTCATCATTTTGGAATGTTTTTTCAGCAACACACTAATTGCAACTCCCAAATTAACTATAATTCTGTTCTCTCCCCAAAACATATAAATAGCAGTTAGATAATTAGCTAATAGAGCACCGCAGGAATGAGTCCGCAAGTAGCACCTCGGTTCGTAAAGGGAAAAGTGAATGGGGCTTTAGAATGGGGATTTCTGTTAAATGCATGAAATAAGGTCTGTGGTTAACAAAAGTTTATGGGAGTGGAAATTTGTGTTCAGCAGGATAATCTTCACAAACGTGGACCACTTTTATGACTTTTGAAGCGTAAATGTGTTTTTTTATGCGATTTAAAAAGTCCCTGCAGGGAGAGCAAATATTGGTGTTTAAGACTGAATGATGACATCACAACTGTTAATTTAAAATTAGTTATTCCTCTAAACCTGACTTCAAATGCCCCAAATCTTTTCGCGCCGGCGCTGTTCGGCCCCCAACCCTCAGCAAAATCTGGCCCTTTGGTAGCAAGGAAATCTTTTTGTGGTCCTCTCTATCATCAAAGTTCCTGGGTTACGACATGACAATATTTGTTCGGCCCCCGGCAACAATCTGGGTTTCTCATGTGGCCCCCCCATGAAAAATAATTGCCCACCCCTGCTTTAAAGGACTGCACTTTACATTGTGTGATTGTTTTGTGACAGTTTTCTATATAGCTCTGTCTTCTTCTATTGATGTGACCACCATGCTGCATACTTGCACTAAGATAAATTCCTCGTTTGTGATCTGATTACTTGCTGTGGCTATTAAAGTTAATCTTGAAGCTTAATAGATTGTCCAAGGTTCCTTGTACAATTTATAACATTGAGAATCTCTCTCATATCCAAGCAAAATTGAAATTGTAACTGAAATATCGATATCGAATCGTAAATCAAATTGAATCGGGAATCGTATCGAATCGGGAAATCAGTGCCGATACCCAGCCGTAATAGATAGTACAGTAGATAGATAGATGAAGACAAATATAAAGAATCTCAGACTAATGCCAGGATAACATCTGGAACACTACATGCATGTATACACAATTGATATCAGTTATCAATTAAAATAAAACAAAAATTAATTCTGTCTTCATTTAACCTTTACTTAAAGCAAGTCGGCATGGAATTGAAGGAAAGGGAAAACATAATGAAACAATAATGTTAAAAGAGAACGTAAACTAGACATAAAACATACGGCAGCACTGATAGAGAAGACAGTGTCGTCATTTTGCTGAGAAACAGCTGCATCGATAAAATGGCGTCAGGGATACAGGTATTTTGCAGGATGCCAGTGTAGATCAAATTAGTTTAGGGGAGGGAGGGGAGATGAGCTAGGAGCGGGACTGGACTGGTCAACAGGAAGGGGGGGGGGGGGGGTGTTTGACAGCTTTGATGCTTTTTCCACTCCCTTATAACGTGGCAAGTCTAGTCGACAATTACCATTGTTTCCTGTTGATAACTTATTCAAAACTGACATATGAGTGAGCCATTGTCTGCCGATTCATCACTGCTACAGACTTGAAGTGTATCTGAAACCAATACATCAAAAACCCATAAACAACAGCGTGTCTGAAGAAAACATCATTTGTGGTTTATGGGAGAAGATGCATGAGTCAATTACTCCAAGCAAAACAACACTGGCACACAGTTTTCATGCTAAAACACTGGCCTTGTTCTTTAAACAAAGCAGTGTGTTACTGCGTGCATTCCTATGTAGCAGTGAAATCATCCCACAGTGTGCTCCCAGCCGCTGGATGAGAAAGATGTAAAGTCGTCAAACTCGCTGCTCACATGAAGAAACAAAATATGAGATTCTGTTGATTTAGGAGTTTCCATGGGCTGGAAAAACAGGGGAAGAGGAGCTGCTGGACTAAAAGTTGTGATATAGATATGATCCAATAGCACTTCCTAGTGGTACTGTCTTGCTACTGCAAGCCTGCAAACCCCCACGACAACTACCAGATTCGGTGTAACGTGTAGTAAGCTAAGATCCCTCCAAATGAGCATAATGATTACTGGCTTTTTATAAGTCACTCTGTCGGTCGCTCGTTTGGTCCACAAAAAGTTCACCACCCTTTAGCGGGCACAGTTTTCGCCCTAGGAGGCTGAGATTTGGCATGGAGGTCATGTGTGTGTGTGTGTGTGTGTGTGTGTGTGTGTGTGTGTGTGTGTGTGTGTGTGTGTGTGTGTGTGAGAGAGAGATAGAAGTTGTGTGTTTGTGTTCATGCTAATTGACTAAAAGGGGGCAGTGGGG
This sequence comes from Poromitra crassiceps, assembly GCF_964638095.1. Taxonomy (NCBI): domain Eukaryota; kingdom Metazoa; phylum Chordata; class Actinopteri; order Beryciformes; family Melamphaidae; genus Poromitra; species Poromitra crassiceps. Next base: position 40,682,203 of record NC_139628.1, read on the forward strand.
GGATTTCCAAATGCAGGATGGCAGGGGCAGAGGCAGGGCGTAAATTTGGCACGGAGGTCAAGTGTGTGTGCGTGTGTGTGTGTGTGTGTGTGTGTGTGTGTGTGTGTGTGTGTGTGTGTGTGTGTGTGTGTGTGTGTGTGTGTGTGTGTGTGCGTGTGTGTGGAGGTGTGTATTTGTGCTGATGCCAATTGGCTAAAAGAGAGCGGGTGGGGGGGTGGTGGGGGGCTATGCACATTTCTAAATGCAGGATGGCAGGGGCAGAAGACATTTGGCATGGAGGTCAAGTGTGTGTGCGTGAAGGTATGTGTTTGTGTCCATGCCAATTGACTAAAAGGGGGCCGGAGGGGATTTTGTAATACAGGGTGCCAGAGGCAGAGTAGGGTGGGCTGCCCCTGCCATCCTGCATTTCAGAAATCTGCATAATGTGGTCACAGCTATTGCGAATTTGTGCATGTTTTTATCTGTTGTGTTGTTCACACCTATAACAATTGTGACTTTCTCACCCCTCACTCTCATTTATCGGCATATGCTGCATACCTGTACGTATAATGTCAACATTTGTCATCAAACAAATGTGCATTTATTGTAGGTCAAATGGTTGTGGGTAAAATTATTCCAATTCTGGACAAACTAAGCCACACTTTCTAACGTCAAGAAAACTGATATTTTGTTGATTTAACTTAAATGTTTATTTACAAAACCAACATTTGTGCAAATTACTGATATAATTTACATACACATTATTCAACATAATTTAGAAACCATGTAAAACATTTTTTAGGAGTATAATATAAGGGATTAATCGAGAGAAAGAGCAAGAGAGAGTGAGAGACAGCGAGAGAAAGAGCTAGAGAGAGATGAGGGCTCTTTTTAATCACGTAATCCAGTAAGGTTACAACAGCATCCAATGCAAATGTTTTTACAGTTAGATTCCGGATATTAAAGGGATAGTTCGCATTTTTTGATGTGGGGTTGTATGAGGTACTTGCCGACAGTCAGTGTACTACATGCAGTAGAATGCAGCTGGCACGGTCCCAGTTTGGAGAAATGGAGACCAGCCACGTCAGGCAAGTAGAGCTCTCTGCTGAGTGTGAATGGGGTCACGAGCAAAAATGTAAAAAACAACAGAAAAAATACATAAAATGCTTCCATACTGCTCACCTGACTTAATCCTAGTCTCCACAAGCCCTGAGATGCCAAGTTGACTTGAAAAGATGTAATTTACACCCAGTTTTTAGCTGAAATCTGTACTGGAGCCAGGTGCTCAAGCTATGAGAAGAAGAAGTGAGGGGCCAGCTGCGCATGGCTATATTTCAGCTAAAAACTGGGTGTAAATTACATCTTTTCAAGTCAACTTGGCATCTCAGGGCTTGTGGAGACTAGGATTAGGAGCCAGGTGAGCAGTATGGAAGCATTTTATGTATTTTTTCTGTCGTTTTTTACATTTTTGCTCGTGACCCCATTCACACTCAGCAGAGAGCTCTACTTGCCTGACGCAGTCAGTCTCCATTTCTCCAAACTGGGACTGCATTCTACTGTATGTAGGACACTGACTGTTGGCAGTTTTCAAAATCAGATATTTCAGATATAAAAACGACTAAAATAACAACACACAGTCTGTAGTCTTAGAGTGTTAGCGTGTAACTGTGTGCGTGTGTTTTGTGTGTGAGCCAGACAGAGAGAGTATGTGTTTGGGAGTATGTATGCAGGTGTAATATCTTTTTCGTACCTGAATGAGTCTGTATATTGTGGTCCAAATGTGCCTGTATTCTCACTTACTGTAGTGTGTGTGTCTATGAACCTAACCTGTGCATTTGCTTGAGTGTGTGTCTATGTGTATATCATTACCCTGAGAGAAAGAGTGAGTGAGTGTGAGTGTGTGTGTGTGCGCTTGTATAGCTATACTGTAACTTAGTGAGGACCAATTTGAGTTTTATACCTGGGAAGTGAGGACATTTTAACAAAGTGAGGACATTTTGGCCGGTCCTCACTTTCCTCACCTTCAAAGGGCTGTTTAAAGGTTAAGACTTGGTTTTAATGGTTAGGTTAGAATTGGGTTTAGGTAAGGGTTAGTAGGGTAAGGGTAAGGGTTAGGCATTTAGATGTGATGGTGAAGGTTAGGGCTAGGGGCTAGGGAATGCATTATGTCAATAAATGTCCTCACTAAGATAGCTATATTGTGTGTGTGTGTGTGTGTGTGTGTGTGTGTGTGTGTGTGTGTGGGTGTGTGTGTGTGTGTGTGTGTGTGTGTGTGTGTGTGTGTGTGTGTGTGTGTGTGTGTGTGTGTGTGTATGCATCTATCTATGGGTCCTGTGCATGCGTGTGTGTAGGTGTGTGAGTGTGTGTGGGTGAGGAGTGTCTGTCGACTAACATCTCAGCATGTTTGAGATACTGGGCGGTCCTCCTCTTCACCGACTCCCTACGTGCCGGATCTGGATCTCCTTGAGAGGGAGAGAGAGAGAGGGGAGCGAGAGAAAGAGGGAGATAGCGAGAGCGATTATTATCATTGTTATCGTTGGTAGTGGTGACACAAATCTGTATGCTTCTATCTATATATAAGATGTAGTATGTGGGCTCTGTTTGTTTGTTTCAAGTTCTGTGTTCAGCCACAGCTATGCCGTTTTATGTGCGATCGGGCTGACACCTTCAGGGTGTGTAAATGGCACCCGTGCGGGTGACCTGACGGAGCCAGATTTTTTAATAAGGATAATTAGCTAATGATGTGATGTCATCAGTGGTGATGTCAAAAGTGATGTCATAAGGGAGCACACACACACACACACACAAGGAGGCATTGTGACAAGACTGATCAGTGATGTCACACACACACACACACACACACACACACAAGGAGGCATTGTGACAAGACTGATCAATGATGTCATGGGGGGCACACACACGCACATTGATGATGTCATCAGTGATATCATAATGGCACACCCACACACACAAGGAGTCATTGTGACATCACTAGTCTCGCTGGCCAGCCTCCTCTCCCTTCCGTCCGAGGAGTCTGGCGCCGCAGGTCTCCATAGTGGGATTGCGATGGGTGGCGCTTAGCGGCAGTGCCCTTGGAAAATTGTTTCAAACAATCCAACTTGCCATTTTCAGCATGTAGCAACGAGCTAGCGTGTAGGTTTCTGCCGTTAGCTTGCTAGCTAGTTAGCGTTGTTGTTTTCACTGAGGCGGCAGGGCACTATTTACAGCGACACACAGGGAGGAGGGAGCGGAAGCTGCTCTGATTGACATGGTCGGAGCCAATGACAGAGTTTGTAATAAGCCGTGAGCGGACATCCGGCTGCCACCGAAACAGTCGCTCGAATGGGAGAGCAGAGTAGAGCAGGGGAGGGTTTATAAAGATTCAAATGGGAGTGCTGCATTGGGTCAAGAAGACATCAATATAGGTTAGCAGAGTAAAAATCAGGTGCTCTTCCAGGATGGGGCATATATAGATACAAGATAAAAAATAGGTAGCTGTCCAGTGTGGTTGCAGGAAGTTCCCCAGGTGTTGAAAGCAGCAGAAGAAGACATCCGAGGCACTCTGAATTATATTAAAAATCCTTTATTCTACAGGAATACCAACGCGTTTCGACTCAAAGAGTCTTCATCAGGGTAAAGCAGCATCCGGCTGCCACTGAAACAGTCGCTCGAATGGGAGAGCAGAGTAGAGCAGGGGAGGGTTTATCCCAGTTATGGAGACCTGCGGTGCCAGACTCCTCTGACGGAAGGGAGAGGAGGCTGGCCAGCAAGACTATGACATCACTGATGCAATAACATGAGCAACACACACACACTCGCCAATAGGGCAGGCGAGGCCACGCAGCAGGCTGTATAAAATTGTATGAATTAGGCAACTTTAATATTTCATACTGCATGGTGCAGTAAAGAAATAATAACTTGAACTAACTTTGGAGCGCCAAATGTGTCGACCTAAACTTTGTACTGACTTGAGTTGACAGCCAATTAAATACTTTTTTGACAACTATTCACCCTCTTTCCTTTGCACTGCAATATATCTAAAGTATTCTTCCAATAAATAGTTATAAAAATAAATGTCTTTCTAAAATCTTAATCTCCAACTCTGTGGCAAACCGGTCTGAGCTGGAAAAGCTTCTTGGCAGCGGTGGGATTCGAACCCACGCCTCCGAAGAGACTGGAGCCTTAATCCAGCGCCTTAGACCGCTCGGCCACGCTACCAGCTGACAGCTGTCCCTTGAACAACTCAGAGGGGAGAAGGCGTCAGTGTTACCCTTCCCAGAATAGATCTGAGCTGGGGGAAAGGAGAAGACACTGAGGACGTCCAAACTAAGAATAGATAAAGGTGGTTACAAGCAATGTTCTTGGGGAATGGTTCTTGGGTTGATTGTTGGTTCCTAGGATAACCATTGTGCTATGTACATGTTGGGTGTATGGATATGTGTGATTCTTTAAATGTCTATTTAATATGGGTATTTGGATGTGTATATTAAGACTGTGTACATGCTGTATCTACATGTACTGTATCAGGTCAAAATGTACCTCAGAACAAAATGTGTAAAAAGAATAGCTGTAAAATCAAAATGTAAAAACAAGTTTGTCCTCCAAAGCTGGGGTGGGGGGAGGGGTGGTGGTGGAAGGGTTAAAAGAAATAATAGATAAACCATTAGAGTTGTACGATTTATGGCACAGCAACAGATGAGGCAGATATGTGATGTCTGTGCATTTAATTTAGATCTGTGTCATCCCATTGTTTGTGTTGCAGATAAGCACATCAGAAGGTGCAGTCACATAATGTACTATGACAAACTGATAAACAATGAAATACTTTTTTGACGACTATTCACCATAATTCATTTAATCCAACATCTTAAATTCTGGAAAAGCTTCTTCTTGGCAGATTGTCCATCACTGATGACATCACCAATTTTATATTGAGTGATGTCACTCATGTCACTCTTCAAGATGGCCATGCCAGTTTTTCCCTTGCCAAAATTTGGAGCATTATTTAGCCCCCTTCCCAACAAGCTAGCATGACATGGTTGATACGATGGATGCCTTAGGTCTTCACTATGACAACACTTTGTACTTTCTTGAAGAGCAGAACCTGTCGGGGCAGACCTCCGAGTTCGGTTCCGTGATGGAAGTAGCACTCAGCAGGAGTTTGAGCTTCTCCATCTCATAGTTATGCAGGTGCTTCTTGATCAGGTCGCGTTCCCGTTTGATACGGTCCTTCACCTCCAATGGAACGTCTGGGATCTTCCACGCCACAAAGAACTTCACCACAAAGACCAAGTGCTCCATGATAATGATGAAGGCTATTTTAGCTGCCAGGATGTGCCAGAACTGCATGGTGTGTGTGTAACGGTAGTCACGGTATCTGCAGGTGGTGATGACAGAGCTGTTATACCAGGTGGGGCTCTGCCCTTCCTCCGGCATGCTGTAGTTGGAGATCTGTGAGATGATGTACGTTGACAGGCTGTTGTTGATGTAGCCCTTCATGGTGGCATCTGAGCTGTAGGCGTACAGGTAGACCATACGGGGGATCATGTCTGATGTGAACGCCATGATGAATGCATTGGTGATAACAGACAAAATAGCAACCACGTTGAGGATCTCGTACCAAGCCCCAATGTTTCGGGCCTTAAACGCCACAGGGCGTCTGAACTGGGTGGTGAACTTCCAGGCATCCACCCTGATCTCCACAATGTTGTTGATCAGCGCCAGCAGTGGGGCCAGGGGGAAAGAGGCCACAAATAGAGTGATGAAGCCAAACTGGATCACCATCTCCAGGTATTCATAGAACAAGCCAAGCTGGCTGAAGTTCTGAAGGACATGGTCCTGCTCCCAGCGACTGCACCTGTTCTCAGGCTGGTGCCATCCCTTTCTGCTTCCCCACCAGTTACGCATCAGTGGCAGCAGAGCTTGCTTGATGGTCCCCCACAGTTGTAGCCCTATCATGATGATCTCTAGCTGTATGGTCAGCTCCATCAGACAGCCTGCAGGGTCACACTCCTCATTTCTCAGTCCGCTCCACTCGCCGAACATGTATTTGTATTTGCCAGGGTAACCCACAAATTTACCCTTGAAGAAAGCCAGATAGAAGCAAGAGGAGAAGTAGTTGACAAACTGAAACATGAACATCTTCGTGGTCAGCTTGTTCTCGTACTCTAGGTGGGTCTTGGGGATTTCCAAATCAGTTAGCCAAATGGCCACCCTCTCATAGTAGTAGTTGAGGATCATAATGATGACAAAGTTGATGCAGGAGGCAGTGACCGATGTTGCCAGCTGTGGAGTGATGAGGTTGCCCACCACCTGGACCTTCTTAGTCGGGCTCTCCTTCATGATACTTGCAAAGGCAGCAAACACGGCGAGTCTGTAGGCTAATACCCCGATAATACAGGCCACTATCAGACACAGCCACAAGAGAATGGTGGCTCCAGACAGACAGAAGCGTGCATACTTGCTGGTGAGGGGTAGATATGGCTCCATTTCCTGGGTAATGCTGTTGAGTCTCCTGCGAGTGCATTTGATTTCAAACTCGGGTCTCAACTGAAACTGCTGCTGTTCCTCTTCAAAGTTGACCAAGTCCCACTCGTACTCCAGCCGGGCCTGGTGCCGCTTCCAGAGCTCCAGAAACAGAGTCACCCAAATCCCCACAAACATGGCAAAGAATACCGTCGCCTCATTATCAAACAGATGGGAATGCCAGGATGAGAGACATGTAGAGTTGAGCTTCCAAAAGCCGCACTTTTTATCACAAAGTGGACACATGACGATAGTGCCTCCAATGCTGGGATCGCATACCTCTTTACTTGTTATGTTGTCATCATAAGTAAGCACTCCATAGATGAAGCATATTAAGCCCATGACGGCTGCAAAGGCCAACATCTTTGTGTAAAACCCCAGCCAGGCGAAGTAGATCCCAATCTTTTCCCCATAATACTGTTTAATGAGGTTAAGAGGCTGCTCTCTGAAGAAACAGGCAAAGCTGGGCTTGCCCCAGTACTTGTACAGATTGAAGCGCTCACTCTCGCATTGAGCATTTCTTGCTCCTTTCCCCAATCCACAATCATGAAGTGGGAAGGCTGCTGTGTAGGTCCCATTGCTGATTAATTGCTTGATTCCTTTCTTGTCCTGTTTGTAGGGACAATGAGCGAGGATGTAGAAGACTATTCTGTTTCTTGTGGAGGGTGGGAAGAATGTGTCCTGGTCATTGATTAGGAAAAAGTCAATCTTGCCCTTGTCAAAGGGGGAAGTCAAATAGTCAGGGTTGGGATGCTTGATGTGCTCCGGCAGGCGGAAAGATTGCAACAGCCCCCCCAGCAGGACGTCCTGAACGTGGTGGGGTTTGTCATTTTCCTTGAATGCAACGTGGATCTTCAAATCATGGGCACAGTTGGCTAGCACATCCCATGGAGCGTGGATCTTCAAATAGTACGTCTTGCGGTCAACCGAGCCTGATTTGTCCTCTGTCTCCAGCTGCAGCCCTGCCTTCGCAAGGTTGGCCTCAAACTCCCTCCTCTGTTCCTGTTGCTTTCCTCCATCCTTGTCATCTACATAAGACAGCACAAAGTCGATCCTGCGCAACCCGTCCCTGAAGAACACTGTGTCTTTATTTGGTTGTAGATTATCAGTCTCTGTATGTCCGGGCAGTGAATCTCCAGTTGAATTGAGACCATTACCATTCTTTTCATCTCCAGTCTGGGGATCCGTGGCGCTATTCATCTCAATCAAAGTTTCATACGTAGTAGCCTTTTCAATTATAAGTTTCATGGTGGCCGACAGAGAGGGGTCGCAGTGCCGTCACCTCAGGAAAAGTCATATATCACCAATGATTGTGATGCCAGCAGTGATGCCACTCGAGCAATTGTGATGTCACTGATGACATCATCACAATTGTGATGTCACTCTGCTCAAGTGACATCACTGATGACATCATCACAATTGTGATGTCATTGTTGATGATTGCATCAGACACTGATGAAGTCAAAGACATTGTGACACCATTAGTGATGCCAAAATCACCGATGATGTGACGTATGCATAGACATTGACACAACAGCGCAGGAACAGGAACAGTGGCATCACTACTGTAGTGATGTGATGTCATATATCAGCGAAGATGTTATAATGATATCATAATGGGGCGGGGGGGGGGGGTATGTTCTACAATCACACACAAATTGTGTTGTCACCCATAATGTCAAGATGTCATCAGTGTCATCAGTGAGTGATAAATCACTGATGGCTCTGTGCGTAAAGGATTTATGACATCACTGAGGATGTCACAATGGCTCCGCGTAAGTCATTTGTGACTGACACTGAGAATGTCAGACATTGTCAGTGATGTAATCACAGATCATGTCACTTATGCATAGACATTGCGACATCAGTGATTAAACAGTCATGAATGTAATGTCACTGTTAAAACATCTGTGAACTACTTGGGCTGTACACTTGATGCCAATGTACGTGGTGCAGGTATGCCATACTCCAATATCTACATGCACACACCACAAAATCTCACTACAACACAAGGATCACAATACAAATAAGTCCTGTGACTTTTTTTGTGTTCCTTGATGTTCTTTTGAGCATGTACTCTAATGTTGCAACCATGGAATTGTCGTTGAATTGTCAAACAAACTAATAAGTAAAATTGTGATGATGGCAATGATGATGTCATCAGTGACGTCGCTCAAGCAATTGTGATGTCATCTGTGATTATGTCATCAGTGATGTCACTCAAGCAATTGTGATGTCATCGCCCCCTGGTGGCCCACCGTCAAAATGTGACTCCGTGGTTTGTTCCACTTCGTGTAGTAAAGGAAAGGGAAACCTTATTGGCTGCGGTGGGATTCGAACCCACGCCCCCGAAGAGACTAGAGCACATTAGACCACTCGGCCACACTACCGCTGAACTTCCATTTTTGGGTTCACCCAAAAATGAAAATTCAGCCAGTATCTATCTACTCACCCCCATGCCGATGGAAGGGCAGGTGAAGTTTTTTGTACACAAAACATTTGTGGAGTTCAATGTAGCCCTCTAGAACTAGACCTTCTTCTTCCCCGAGCACATGCCTACAGTGAAAATCTCAGCTAAAAACAGTCTAAATGATGTATTTTCAAGTCAACTTGGCATTTCAGGGCTTGTGGAGACTTGGATTAAGCCAGATGAGCAGCATGGAAGCATTTCTTTTTTCACTACACGTTTGACAAATGTTTTGTGGACTAAAAAACAGATAAAAGCCTAGCTGATAATACATAACATTTGTGGGGGACTTCTCTTTTATCTCTCACCTACAGACCTAGAAAAGCTTCTTGGCAGCGGTGGGATTCGAACCCACGCCCCCGAAGAGACTGGAGCCTTAATCCAGCGCCTTAGACCACTCGGCCACGCTACCAACTGGCTATGGCAGCTCTTGACAACTCACTAGGAGACATGACAGGAGGCCAAACTAATAAGTGACTCATTTGTAATTTGCAAAAGATTTATGACATAGCCACACAACTGACTTACACTGGATAAGAGGGACAGCGACTACTACTAGAACAAAATAGCCTAGTGTTCATTTTATGTCGAGGTCACATACCACATTCGCTCTGCTGTGCAGTGTGTTCCATTTATCAGTGAGATAGTATCTTAGCAGTACATCCGGATGTGTACTGCAAAGCAAACGTGATCAATAAGTACTACAGTTATCAAGATAACTAGAATTTTCACATGCGCAAGTCTAGTTTATGTAGTGTGTTGCACTTTTATTGCGAGGGTTGTGTGAATGTGTGTGTGCTGATTCTAAATATAGCTGAATCGCTTGGTCTGACCAAGTAAAACTTTTTATAAGCATTTTACAGAATGTCTATAGATAAAAGAATAACGGATTAAATCCCTTGGTTCGTATGCCTAAACCGAAAGAGGGGGAGACTTTGGCTCTCTATAGCCTTTGCAGGGAAGGATTTATGACATCACTGACGATGTCATAGACATTGTGTCATAAATCACTGATCAGGGGCCTTGATTTTTATATCGTGTTACTTGAACTTCCTGTATTTTCGACACAAAATGGCAAATTGAGGTGGGATGAAAAATAGGTATGCTAATTACATGAAAACTTGCTGATTGCAAGATGAAATCTACACAATTTCAGATTTAATCTTGGCTTCCACTTTCTGGCTAAACTGCAAAGTAAAATAAATAAATATATATATATATATATATATATATATATATATATATATATATATATATACCACAAACCACAAAAATAATTATTTTCCCTAACTTTTTAACATTTGACAAAAAAGGTTTGAGTGTTCGTGTAACAGCCATTTTTTATTGAATTATAATCCCTTCATTGATCCCTCACTTTACGTACTCTCTTAAGCTGCACTTCTGTGATCAATATATCAGCAAACACATAATAGGACTGGAGTACCAACTCTGTCTTCCTCACCCTGTACTCCGGTAATCAGTATATCTACCGCCGTCCTGTATCCAAGTATAGCCGAACTGAATTCCCCCTCCTTCTCCTGCTGCATGGCTGTTGTTAGCTCATTGGCTGCTTGACTCAAGTAGTCCGCCTCCCCACCATCCGGATTGGCTAACGGCAGTGAGAACAATTCTGAGTGATCGCCGGAGGAATTGGATCCATCTGAAATAGAGAGAGAAGAGGCACCAGAGAAAGGGATATAAAAGTAGTCGTTTAAGGCAGTGGTTCTCAAATGGGAGTCCGGGGACCCCCAGGGGTCCTTGAGGGGGTTTCAGGGGGTCCCCAGCCAAAAGGGGGGTAATTTATTTTAAGTAACACAATGACTATTTTGGTCATGGTTTTATACACTTTCTGTAATAAAACATCTAAAAGCATCATATGGGGGTCCGTGGGACAAAATCCTATCAAATGGGGGTCCGTGGTCTAATTTTTGTCAGTTTAGGGGTCCTTCATGTGAAGAAATTTGAGAACCACTGGTTTAAGGTGCTGTGTGGAGCGTTACCTAATGAATGTCATGCTGTGAAAATATCTTTTATTTTGCATTCTAATGCTAATCCGAAAACGCTGGCTGAACATAAAAATGGTAAGAATACAATAAGCACAATCAAATATAATACATAACTGTATATGCAGCAGTAGTAGGAAATTAAGCTGCTGACAGGACGATAAACCACAGCACCAAAAGGCCATCATTTTTTGACAGTGACAAATTTCAAGATCTTACATAGTTTTCTAGAGGAATATGCTGACTTTATTGATGTGTATACGTATGTGTAGTATGCATTTATTTTCACCTTGTTTGCAGCAGGGATCGAAGATAGCCAAGTCGTTATCAGACAGTGGGGGCGGACCTTCCTCCCTGGGGGACGGGGCTTGCTCTTCTGCCACAGAGTCAAAAAGTGAATCGAATTCTTCCTGGGACTCTTGCGACTGGTGGGTTCTGGCTGGCGGCGGGTCAGGAGACAAGACTGGAGGTGAAGACGTGGACAAAGAGACAAAGACAAGACAGAGAGGGTGAAAAGGAAGGACAGCACAGAGGCCGAGGGCAAATCGGGTGTCTCGATTAGTCGGGATGGGTTGGTCTTCTCGCTGCCCCTATGTGCGACTGTGATAAGATGGGTGTACTTTTAACATAAATATCTCGCCTCGGGGTGCAGAGAGATGATGTTGTGGTCGACGACAACATGAACATTATGCCTGTGATGCTGTTGCAGGTACAAGCAGGAGAGTCCCACGGGTAATTTAAGCTGCTGACTTTGCTGATCATTTCTCAGTTCCTTCTGCTCTCTGGGTCCGTATTGCTGAGTTCCTCATTCTTAACATAGCAATGTCAAAACTGTACGACAGCCCCCTGAAGTGTGCTAGAGGACATAACCTTGATACCCCACAATGTCCCTTTCCTATGCATGCTTGTTCTACGGCTGTCCACTTGTCATCTTGTACCAATGTTATTAAGATCCATATCACTAATTAATCAATAAATCCAGAATAAACACAGGGCATAGCATCTCTCAACATAAACACACTGCCACACTATTATATGGGCCAGAAGTGATCGTTTTGAGGGGAAACTTTTGTATAATTATATATTTTTTTTTATTAAATAGTACCTTTAAATTTGTCAGTTTAATTTCTTTTTCAAATAAAATAAACAAAAAACATAAATTAAACATTTTCAAGAAGTTGCCGTTATTGTGCTGGTCACTGTAATAAAAATGAGGGCCGGTGTCATTGCCACAATATACTATTATCTGTTACTGTTCAATGATCCCTACTTTACATTTGCATTTTTCTGTATGTTCCGTGTATGGAGTTAAATTAGGTGAATCAAAAGACATCTTTGCATCACGCCAGAAGCCATCCTTTCCATTTCCATTCTACCTCTATGCTTTCCCCACTGTGTACCTCTGTCCTCCAGATCTGCATCGCTCAGCTCCTCTCGCTCCTCGTCTGTCGGAGAGCCTCCTAAATCTCTGTAGGCCTCAGCCGCCACCTCCGGCTCCCCCAGCTCCAAGCCCAGGTTGGAGCCCAGGTCCTGGGGTAAGGTGGGCGCCTCTGTCCCCTCCTCCTCCTCCGCGGGCTCGCAGTCCGACGCCCTCCGCTCGGGGAGGGGGATGAGAGGCGGGGGCAGAGGGCAGGTAGAGGCAAGAGGGGAGGGGTCCAGAGGCCTTGCGACCTCACCGCCCTGAGGGGAGAGAGGGGAGGTAGGGTAGGATAAATTGAACAAGAGGGAGCGAGGCAGAAATATGAGAGGATGAGAGGTTCAGATCATGATGAGATTTTCGATTTTCAACTAAATTGGCAATTTCTTTTAATCAATCAATCAATCAATCAATCAATCAATCAATGTTTATTTATATAGCACCTTTCCAACAAATCACATGCATTTCAAAGTGCTTTACAAGCAACTGACAAAATAATAATAATAATAGTAGGCCTAATACGAATAATTGATTGATGATGCACACCTAAAACAAGTTAAAACAATAAAAGGTGAGCAGTTAAGGTAATAAAAGATAAGTAATAATACAAATAAATCAAAAAGATAATAGTCAAATTAATAAAATATAATACAAGGAATAAAAATTGCGATAAAAATAGAATAGTCATGCTCAACATTACATTAAAATGTTGATAAAACAAGACAAAAAAATAAGAATGATAATAAATAAAATAAGTATGAATACTAAAGCCATAAAATTATAGAACACTACATAAAATACAGACTGAAAAGCTGAGTTTTTAGATTATGTTTAAAAATATCAATGTTTTAGCTCCTCTCAGATCTTCTGAAGGCTGTTCCAGCAGCTTGGATGCGCATAATGACTGAAAGCAGCATCACCAAATGTTTTTATTCTGCTTTTTGGAACAACTAAAATAATTGTTAAAAACAATTCCAGACAGGCCAACTTGCTCCCTTAACCCATTGATACCTGATGCAGCATTTGCGTGTATATCCCTCATTTGGGTGCGAAGACCTTAAGGTCTTAAAGGGATACACACACAAATGCTGCATCAGGTATCAATGGGTTAACCTATCTAAAATAATCTGGTGGTCCACAGTACAAATGGCAGCACTCGGGTCAAGTAGACTTTGTCTTTATGAATGTATGACTGGCAGATGTGTCCCTGCTGATGTGTCTTTATTAATTATGAAATCTAGAGTATCTCACTCTGAAGAAGTCTTTGAGCTGTGGGCTATTGTAGAGTGCAGGTATGTTGGTGGTGAACAGAAGCATGGCCTCAGCAGCCTTCCTCCTCTCCTCTATCACAGCCTCATCAAACCTGCCTGAAACAGAGAGACAGGGAGAGAGAGGTCAAACTTGCCTGAAACAGAGAGACAGGGAGAGAGAGGTCAAACTTGCCTAAAACAGAGAGACAGAGAGAGAGAGGTCAAACCTGCCTGAAACAGAGAGACAGGGAGAGGTCAAACTTGCCTGAAACAGAGAGACAGGGAGAGAGAGGTCAAACTTGCCTGAAACAGAGAGACAGGGAGAGAGAGGTCAAACTTGCCTGAAACAGAGAGACAGAGAGAGAGAGGTCAAACTTGCCTGAAACAGAGAGACAGAGAGAGAGAGGTCAAACCTGCCTGAAACAGAGAGACAGGGAGAGAGAGGTCAAACTTGCCTGAAACAGAGAGACAGGGAGAGAGAGAGAGGTCAAACTTGCCTGAAACAGAGAGACAGGGAGAGAGAGGTCAAACTTGCCTGAAACAGAGAGACAGAGAGAGAGAGGTCAAACCTGCCTGAAACAGAGAGAGATGGACCCATGAAAAAAATTAGCGGGCAGTAGAGCGTTCACCTACCGAGCTCGCTATCTCTAGAACCAGCTACCTCTTACAATCAGGAAAGTGAATTCTGTTGAAATCGTCAACTTTAGACTCAAAACCTATTTATTCTCGCAATCACACAGCCTACATTCGGGTTTTAAGCTGCCTTCACATGATAAGCAATCTTCTTTTCTCTCACTGCGAGGTAGAGCGAAGAAAGGTCCGCGGTAAGTCGGTCAAAGTTTAAATAATTTGAACTTTGAGCGCAGCGCATCTGAGCGGTGCGCCACAGCAGGGGTTGGGAAGCAGGGCCGTTTCATCACAAATGCACTGAAAGCATTAACTGACGCGCCTCATTTTACACATGTCAATTGATGCTCCTGTAGCGCACTGCAGCCAGCACATACCAAATACCAACAGCACAGAACCAGCAGCAGTATTTTGGGAAAAGGTCGCTATAGACCTTATTCGATAACCCCAGACGGCGCCATATTGTTGACATATTGTTTGATCCGATTTTTCTGGATGCAAATTTCAATGACCGATGAATAAAACGTTTGTTATCCCCGAGTTTTGAGCCCCTGTCAGTCAGAGGCTGTTGGAATCATCCTACCTGTCTGTCGTGCAGTCAGAGGGGAGAAAAAAGGCAGTACATCCAAGCCAATGTGTTTACAGTGATACTCAACCCGAGGCTCTAGAGCCACATGTGGCTCCTTTATGGGTAGTTGTGGCTCTTTTAAGTCCTACTTATTAAAATAAATAAATACATAAAAATCTACAAAAACAAAGGGAGGAAAGGGAGTTTTTTTTTGGATTGCGGATCTTTGAAAGATTCTTTTGTCAATGTGGCTCACTTTGTTCAGACAGTCTTGCTATAGTGTAGCATTATATTTTACATGCTTGCTAAATTTTACAATGCTGTGAGATTTGTTTGGGGACCACATGAGAGCGTGTGAGAGAGAGAGAGAGAGAGAGAGAGGGAGAGAATGATGAGGAGCTAATGGAATAACTCAAACAATCAAGTAACTCTAATTCAGTAAGGCAATACGAGCTATTGATGACCAAAAGAGACCGCAGGATGTGTGTGTGTGTGTGTGTGTGTGTGTGTGTGTGTGTGTGTGTGTGTGTGTGTGTGTGTGTGAGAGAGAGATTTTTTATACCAAAGAGCTGTGCGGGGGGGAAGGGAGGGAAGTCCTCCTGTCTTCTGAACAGGTTCCTGTGTGTGTAGGCCAGCTCCCCGTGCAGTTTCTTCAGCTCTGAAAACCTCCTCCACACAGCCACCTCCTTCACATCTTCTGGGCGGCGCTTTGACACAAACTATAAACCAGAGAGGACAGAGCAGGTTCAGTACTTCTCACTCTCAGACCAGACTGGCTTCATTTCAAAAGAAACGTCTGCTGCTTTGAGAAGTGTTATCTTATATCGAAGCCAGTGAAGCTGTTTGAAATGTATTTGAATTGACAGATAAACGGGACAGAGGGGAGAGGAAAGACAAGGAATGTGAGTTCATCAAAGAATTAAGGCAGAAATTAGGTTTATAATCCCCCAGCAATAGCATGAATAAGTGATCCCCTTTGATAGAGAGAGAGTGTGTGTGTGTGTGTGTGTGTGTGTGTGTGTGTGTGTGTGTGTGTGTGTGTGTGTGTGTGTGTGTGTGTGTGTGTGTGTGTGTGTGTGTGTGTGTGTGTGTCCAGACCACGGGGTATAGTCTGGTCATGGGGGTGCTAGGGCTCATGAATCGAATCACAAGTTCTCTCTGCTTCCCATGGGTCCTCACCCTGCCCCAGTACTTCATAATAAAAGAGACCTTGTCTGCCTGTCTGTCTGTCTGTCTGTCTATCTTGTTATGACCAACCGACTGATGGAATTTCAGTAAATAACAAGTCTAACTCAATGACTTCTGATTAAAAAATCTGACAAGAGTAGAACTTGTTACAACAGGTGGGTGCAACATGATAATAAACAAAACATGTGGGCAAGTCAAAAGATAATTAGCTTAATCACACAGAGGGAGAAACAGAAATTTAGCATAACACCACATACTATTGGGTTAACGTTACTAAAACAGAGAAATAAACAGAGAGAAAGGGAGGCATTAGAAAGAGGGAAAGAGACAGACAGTGTTTTTGTTTTCATTTGACACTTGCTTTGGCAATGTATACGTATGTTTCTCATGCCAATAAAGCCCCTTTGAATTGAATTGAGAGAGAGAGAGAGGGGGAGAGAGAGAGAGAGAGAGAGAGAGAGAGGAGAGGAGAGAGAGAGAGAGAGAGAGAGAGAGAGAGAGAGAGAGAGAGAGAGAGAGAGAGAGATATCGAACCAACCCTTGCTGTCACTTTGTACTCGGTGTGTCCCTTCTCGTGCGTGCGCGGCTCGGTGACCGTGAAAAAGCGGTAATACTCCTCTTTGGGTTTCCGAGACATGGCCGTCCTCCCTCGCCTCGGTAACAGACAGACAAACGGCGTGTTCCAGTACAGTCAGTTAACGCAGCTGTCAACGCTGGTTGGCCGCGCTCCGTTTGTTGTGAATTCTTCTATCAGTCCTCTACGCTCGCTTCCTGGTTCGTGACGACACGTGTGCGTCTGTACCGGTCTGTACCGTACGTATTCTAGTTACGTAACTTACGTAGTTGTATCGCTGCGCTCCGCATACTACTACTAGAGAGAGCTCTGCAGCATGCATGGATGTATTAAAAGAACGGGGGCAGCATGCAGTAAAGTGTATCCGACTGAAGCCGCAAAAGCGTCAAATGAGCCAGAATAACATTGGAACTTCTGGTTAAAACCTTCACAATAATGGTAATTAAATAAACTAATAGTCTTATTGATGCATGTTGCAACGTTTTTTGTGTGTGTGATCCGAAATAGTTACACAGAAGACATATAGAACACAGACAACTAAAGTCAATTTTAACACGTAGTGAGTCGACGACCCTGATTTTTATTTACCCAGTTATAAAATACTATTTTGAAGGTAAAAATGCCTAGCTTCCCCTATTCTGTCTGTTCTAACGGGCTTGATTTAGCTTTGTGATTAAGAATGCTTATAGGACTAGATGTTACAATCTAGTCCTATGAATCTATTAAATGAATTTTCCACGCCATAGAGTGACACAGAAGTCACAATGGTAGCCTAATAAACTGCTCCAGATTGGATTACCGAATAAAAACCCAGTAAAAGCAACATAAAAAAGACCTGAGCCCAATTGGGACTTCACTTGAGGAAATGCATCGCAGACAGTGAGTTGTCTTCAATTAGCTATTCAATGCGGGAGACAGTGATTAAAAGAAGATCTCTCCTCTCTCTCTCCATCTGTAAGACAGTGAGGAAGCTGGTGCTGAGTCGACGCGTTGCCAAGGCGACGGCGGTGTTGGGGCGTGTCTTCTCCTCCGTGTCTTGTCCTCTGTCCACCTGCCCTGCCCTGCTGGCTGTCTTGCTGGCCTTCCTCATCTGGACGGCCTCTTAAGATTTAACACACACACACACACACACACACACACACACACACACACACACACACACACACACACACACACACACACACACACACACACACACACACACACACACACACACACACACACACACACACACACACACACACACACACACGTGTGTGATTTACTGTATTAAGTAATTTACTGGATTAAGAATTATTCTATGCTATAACAACAATATAATAATAATAATAAAATATATTGTACTTTTCCAAAGCAAACTTACAAAATGCAACAATCAAACAATACTTTAAAACATTTGATAGATTTCAAAAAGCTATAGAGAGACTTATACATGTTTGATTTAAATTATTATAGCAAAAACATAATCATTTTTTGTTTTTATTTATCATTTGGAAACATAAACATACATAAACATCCACTTTTTAATAATTACTTTAGTATTTTGATACATAACAAACATCCATCTGGAGATGTATTTATAATGGTAAATTTAATTGAATCATTGAATTCATGTAGGCCTAAATGAAACACATTTTTTCCACAAGGGCAATATTACCCCGCCCTCCGTGTCCTAGTTGAACGTGCTGATTGGCTCAACAATGGGAATCACCCTGCTGTCAATCATAATCTCGACAGCTCATGTGAAGACGTGACAAGACACCAACAAAGCAAAAAGGGGGAAAAAGATTCTAGGCGATTTGAGCGAGAGATTCGCTGAGGGAAACTTCGATGCTGACACTGACACTACAGAGTAAGTAAGTACTGTAGACCTACTACAGAGAAAGCGTGTGTTGCCGACCGGTGAAATCAAGGCAGACTCGATATTGTTTTCGTTGTGATACAACAGAAGTGACCTAGAAATACGTTTCCCCCCGATCTCGACGAACTAACGTGAATGTACCGCTGTTAGCCTGGTGTTAGCTCGTGCAGCCAACGGGAGATGCTATGCTAGCTTCCCGCCGTGGTCACGTTTATCTCACCGGTGCTGTACTCGTGAGGCCCGGGGACTTCCACGACTGGGCCCCAGGGTCCCCAGACTACCAGAAAGAGTTCATCAGAAAAACGATAAACGGTTTGATTGAACTTTATAACGTCACTCTAGACAACATAAGCATACCGCTACTCTATTTACAGTTATAGGATTAGGATGACGTCAACGTTATAATGTTAGGCCTCACTCAACGCCATGAGTCTGGCGTTGAGGCTATTATAACGTTAGCTAACATTATGGGGTTGCTTTTGGACAAAATGGTAATAAACGGCGCAGGATCCATTTGGATCAATCGTGATGAAACAATTGCTTTCTTTACCCCCGATAATTACTAGCTTTTACTTGCGTGATGTTATCCCATTTGCACTATAAGTGCATAATGATAACATACATACAGTACAGGCTTACATTTGAGTTCATGTTTTACAGCAAACCAAACGTTGGTCAACCATAAAGATCCAGCAAAGAGTAACGTTAGTTATAGATGATAGATATATAGTTGTGTCCTGCCATAGTGTTTTTTAATGTTCAGTGTTTTAATGTTCAGTGTGTTAGCTTGATTGAAAGCAGATATTTGCGCATTGGTGACGTTGGAAATGTGTGTCTGAGAAGGTATGACAATGTGGGCAGATTGTGACAGTGGAGAGTATGTTAACATAAACACATGTTTACCCTGACAGTGTGGGTAGATTGTGACAGTGGAGAGCATGTTAACATAAACACATGTTTACCCTGACAGTGGGGGCAGGTTGTGACAGTGATGAGCATGTTAACATAAACACATGTTTACCCTGACAGTGTGGGTAGATTGTGACAGTGGAGAGCATGTTAACATAAACACATGTTTACCCTGACAGTGTGGGTAGATTGTGACAGTGGAGAGCATGTTAACATAAACACATGTTTACCCTGACAATGTGGGCAGGTTGTGACAGTGGGACAGTGGAGAGCATGTTAACATAAACACATGTTTACCCTGACAATGTGGGCAGATTGTGACGGCATGGATTCAGACTGTGAAGTCACCCCGGCCGTACCTGGCCTGGAGCTGTACCCCAGCGACGTGGCTCTGCTGGCCCTGATGGAGAAGACAGGCTACAGCATGGTGCAGGAGAATGGCCAGAGGAAGTATGGTGGACCGCCTCCAGGTGTGTGAGTCTGAGTGTGTGTGTGTGTGTGTGTGTGTGTGTGTGTGTGTGCGCGCACGCGTGTGTAAAGGCCACGATACACAGGCATATCTTATGGCCATGGAGGTAGACAGTATACCAACAAGAACCAGAATCAACGTAAAAATAGTCTGCTGTAATTTGTCGTACGTCAAAGTACTTTTTTAACACTCCGTTTCAGCACCACTCTGCTTCATACTCGCACTGTTACACACATTCACCCCTAGGAGCCACTATTTTCTATGTTTAGTAGTTCAGTACAGTTGACCATCTACATTGCTAGATAGTTTTCAGCATAGGTGTTTCTTGGAGCCTTGCCGACCGCAGCGAGACCCTTATATTCAGACCCTTATATTCGGAGGGCAGCTTGACGAGGGCGTCGCAGGTGAGTGAGTCCCCAGCAAAATCAGTCAATTGTGTGATTTCACTCGGATTTCAATGACTAGAAGTGAAGTTCGCCCAAGCAGAGAATGTACATGTAGTGCATATACTTGGTAATGATAGCTTTCACTCTCTCCTGTTATCGCCCCAACTACATTAGACTTGCGCTGTTGGCGTGTCGCTGCGTCGAGTCACATGATCACAAGATCAGCTGCGTCACATTTTTGCCGAGCTGCTCGCCAGCCGCGGTGCAGCCCTCGGTGCAGACGGCAGGGCGGCCTTTTTCTGCCTGTGTAAAATGATTGGGTTTTGATCTTTGTTATTGAATTTAAAAAGTGTCTTCACCAGACCATCAAACGCAGCTCACATTCCAGAAAGGTTTGGATGTAGGCAGGCAGCTATAGGACGAATCAGCGTGACGTCATTTGCCACCCAGAAATGCAGAACCCCGTGGCAGTTAATAGTACTGTATGAGTTATGCCAAACAAACGTTAATATCTCAAACACTATACATCACATCGCTTATATTTTGACATTCTGAGTGAGCGCAGAAGTAGCTCAAGAGTTTGATGTATAATATATGCAAGTTGTGTGAACTGTCGCAGTTTTTAAAGTGTAAACAGAGTTAGCCGGCTAGAGTCAGACACTCACACCTCGCGCCACTTGGGCTCCATAGGGTTCCATTGCCGTTGCCACCCAGTGACACGGTTTGTTTACCAAAATGCTGCTCGGCTGATCCCTCGTATTTCTTTTCAAGCTGCCAGCTGATTGGTTCCAGGCCTGTCAGCTGATTGGTTCCAGGCCTGTCAGCTCAGCTGATTGGTTCCAGGCCTGTCTGAGGAGAAATCCTGTTATCTGGCGGAAACAATCCAAATACCAAAGCTCCTGCTTCCATTAGGGCTGTGCGATTTTGCCTAAAACTAAAATTGACGATTTTTTTCTCTCAAAACTCGATTTTCGATTTCGATTTCGATTTATTATACTATTATACTTCTCTAAACATTTGTTGCCCTGCAGAGCTCTTTTCCCCCCTTTTTTCCATAATTGACAATTTACGCTTTTACTCTGAAGGTAGAACAACTCAACTTCCTGTTTTAGCTTGCCGCTGCTATGCTTAACTTCCTGGCTGTTGCTTGCTAACTTGACACTGGTGGATTTGCGTGTTCCTCCGTGAGATAATTATATTAGTGTCTAAGCGACCACCCGTGCTCGGAGTTATATCTGTACTAGAATAACACAAAGTCACAACAGGAATGCGTGGAACTGCGATAGCAGTTAGGGGGAAATTCAGACACACAGGGACAGGTGAGTCAGCTGAGGCAGCCATGAATACAGCCAATCTATCAGTACTCGGTGGCCTCACGTGTTGTTTTGTTATTATGTGAACTGGCAACGTTTCATCGTCCGGTGATAATGTCTGTGTTCGTGTGCGCGCGTGAGTGTGTTGTGGCAATCGTTATCTTGTAGGCTACAGCCTGCAGTGCAACAAGCTGCTTTTTGGTCGGAGGTGTTGAAATAAGTCCATTGTGCTGCTGTTTTTAGTAGCCAGTATCACAGCCTCTAGAGAGACTTTACACAAGTAGCAGCATGCGTACATGAGAGAGAGCCGCCCCGCGTAACGTACTTACCCTAGTTAAAGTGAAAATTAAAAAAAAGAAAAAAAAAAAACGATTTTACGATTTTCATTTTTTTA
>NC_139628.1:40706632-40709132 GCF_964638095.1 Poromitra crassiceps
TGTGAGTCTGGACAACTGCCGCCTCTTCGTCGGCTCCATCCCCAAAGACAAGAGGAAGGACGAGATCCTGGAGGAGATGAAGAAGGTACACACATCCCAATCTGTTATTTATATCACCATGGAAACAACAACATGATTGGATATAATAATAGGAACAAAGAACAATGGCTGGACCTCAACTTGGATGCCTAGCAAAATCACACATCAAGAAAACAAATATACAATAAAACAGCACCTTCTCCATGTGGTGACTGCCAGTAATTGCTGACAGATAACTTCTGGTGTGTCTAGTGTTGAAACGATTAGTTGAGTAATCAATGATTTGATCGACAGAAAATTAATTGTTCATTTTAGGCCACTAAATATGAACAACGAAACAAAATAAACCACACACCCAAAAGTGAAGGTGCTGGAAGCTAACACTACTAGTACTAACACTACTACCGTAAATTCCGGACTATAAGCCGCGGCTTTTTTCCCGTTTTTTGGCCTTTTTTGCCCCCTGCGGCTTAAATAACGGTGCGTCTTATCTATGGATTTTTCCAGCAAACGGCCACTCGGGAACCTCCAAAATCTATGGATGTTGGTATGAGGCAGAACGAGAGCAAGACAGACATTATGAGAGCGAGACCCTGATTGGATGATGTTGCAAAAAATGTGCCTCGCGACCTGATTGGAGCACTGTGCCACTACTCTCTCTCAGCCACTACGGTAAAACACCCTCCCTCCTCCCTCGCTCCGGGGGGAAAAAGGCAGCGATTGAGCTTGAAAGACAGTCTGAATGAAATTGAATGTAACATTCCCAATTCTATGTATTACATTCTAAAAAACTAACAGCAACATTTTGGAAGGCTAAGCCACACAACTAGCTCGTTGTAATCTAACATCATGCTTCAAAAGATGGAGAACTGGCTGTGTTACGACGATGGCGGCGAGAAGAAGAAGGAAAGAAGGAAATCGAGTAGCAGCACGTAACCTTGGCATCAGGGTGTTGACACAGAGAGCAGACGGCCGAGGTGCCGTTCAGATCCGACTGAAGGCTCAAGTTTGCCAGTGGATCCTGACAGCGTGGAGGAGTGTCAAAACATCCACGATTACCAACGGGTTCCGAAAGGCTGGACTGCTGCGTGATGAAGAGGAGGACGCCGCCAGCTGAGGGCCTTCAGAGGCTGTTCGATTCCGACAGTGACGAAGAGGAGTTCGTTGGTTTTGAGAGCGACAACGAAGGAGAGAGGAGAGTGGCTGACGAAGCCACCCTGAGCCTGTTCGTTTCCGACACTGAAGATGAGGACTTTGGTGGTTTTAGTACGCAGGAAGAAGACGAAGATGAGGATTAATGACTTGACTTTTCTGGTTACAGCCGTGTACTGCACCTTAGCCTAAAAGATGAAGACGAGGATTAATGACTTTTCTGGTAGGCTGATTACCGTATATTTTAAGCAGCCGTGTTACTGCAACTTTAGGCTTACGCGCTTACTGTCGTGTTACAGGCACTTTATTTTGCACTTTAAAAAAAACACATTTAATTTAGCCATTGATATTGCCTCGTCAAGCGCTGTAAGCTTTGTTTTTTGTTATGGTACTACTGTAGGCTATAATGTAGATCAGTGGTTTTCAACCTTTTTCATGCCACGGACCCCTAAATTTACACAGCACAGTACATGTTCTGTAGCTACTATTGCACTAAATGGTAACACTTGAATACGTTATGCAAATATGCAACTTGTTTTGTTGAAATGTTAATAAATGGGAGCTTCCCCAAACAGCCATCTCTTTCCCGACAATCCCCTCTGTGCACGAAGCCTTACATATGGTAATTAAACATCAAAACACCCGCGGCTTATAGACCGGTGCGGCTTATAGAAGAAAAAAATAGTCACCTTTGAAGGTGCGTCTTATAGACCGGTGCGCCTTATAGTCCGGAATTTACGGTAGTACTAACACTACTAGTACTAACACTATTTATTTTTTATTTAACCTTTATTCATACAGGTGAATCACCTTGAGACCTGGATCTCATTTTCAAGTGCGACCTGTTCAAGCAGCATCCAGACAGAAAGTTACAGTAACAAAAGTTGACAGACAGTATGACAGCAGTAATCAGTACAGTACAGATAATAAATAAAAATAACCAAAAGGCTAACAGAGACACACTACGGTAGATAAAAAAAAGGGGGGTGTTAAAAAGGAGATGGTCAGTTGTTAAAACAGGAGCACAGCGAGGCAGTCATTTCAAGGTTGCGCAGCAGTAACTTAAAGCTAAGCAGTGGGATGAGGCTGGACAGCTTCAGTGTCTGTTGAAGCGTGTTCCAGGTGAAAGGGGCAGAGTAAGAGAACGCTTTTTTCCCCCTCTCAGTATGGACAGGTGGGATGGTGAAGGTGATGTAGTCCTGGGTGCGTAAACTGTAACTCGAGTGCTTGTGAGATAAGTAGGAGGAAATGTAAGTAGGTAGCAGACCGGTGATGGATTTATAGATGAAAATATACCAGTGCAGGGTTC